>NW_020837957.1:19373835-19431335 GCF_003676395.1 Aethalodelphis obliquidens | reverse complement strand
ACAAAGGGAATGATATTGTGCGTTGAGTGTCTCCTTGGCTGTGATGGCTGATGACACAGACCGAGGCTCCCAGCACCCTGAATACTTAAGGACGATGCTGGCAAAATGAGCACTCAGTCAGTGTGTATTTAATGGAAGTAAATTTAAAAGCAAGGGAAACTGTAGTTCTTAAGCTACTTGTGCGGGACGTGTTGTAGAGTTTTGGATGGTTGGGTGAAAATTAAGAACCCTCCTTGCAGAGACATGCACATACAAAAACTTACATTATTTTAAGTGGTCCTGTTACCCACCTAAGTTGCTGCCATGATCCTCATTTGAGATTTTCACATACTCGAGATTCTAAAGTAAAAAAAAATCAGAAGAAGAACAATGGAGTATCAACAACCAGGGTTACATCCTCTGTGGCAAAAGGTTGATCATCTCACATTTAGATACAACCCCGACATTTACTGTTTATGTGCAAACATTTCTTAACCTCCCTAAAGTTCATCTGCTAAATAAGGATGAAGCATGATTTTTTGTCTCTGTGCTGTTGTGGCATTTAACGTGATAATTTATGTGAAATAGTTTATGCAACATTTCCAGAGAGCATAGTATCAATGTTATTATTATTGAGGAAATCTAAGCTGTTTAGTTTATTTTTTTGTTTGCTTGTTTCTTCCTTTTCTTCTTCCTTTTCTTCTTCTCCTTTTTCTTCTGCTTCTTGCTTGATATTTGGTAAAGAAAAAAAATGTTGTTAGTATTTTAGTGGTTGTTCTGTATCCATGAAGTGTCACCAGCAGCAAAAATACTCAGATGTCCCATTAACATCTAGGGGGTTGTAGCAGTATGTGTTCCTTAGGTCACATTGTTTGAACAAAAAGCTTGGCGTCAGAGCTTTCAAGACTGAGATTTGAATACTGCTTCCATTTATTTTAGGAAGGTGACACAAACTCTTGTACAACTGTACTTTCTAAAGTTTACCCATTTGGAAAGTGGGGGTAATAACCTAACAGGATTATTTGCGAATTCAAGAGACACTGTACTTAATATGTCGAAAATTGTAAAGCACTCTGCAAGAATTAGCGACCATTAGAAAATAAAGATGAGGGACTGCTAGTCCCACTGTGCCTTCACTGCCTGGATACCGTGAGGCTGAAATGAGCATTTATTTTGTCTACTCACCCCTCTAATGGAGTCTGAATTGCTCTTCAGATTCCACATTGACCACCACATGTGGGAATGAGAACTCTTACATTCTCTTCTGTCAGGCACAGTGGCTGGTCTGGGTTGGGTCAATCAGAGACTTTGCCTAAAATTTTCCAAGTTAGAATTTACGGAACAGGAGCTTTTCCTCTCAAGAAGCCAAGCTAGAAAATTGTTAGTCTGGAGCTTCAAATGACCATAGTTCAGCCTCAGGTGGAAAGCTGTTTTGAGAGAATGAAGCCAACATACAGCAAGAAGCATGGAGAATAGGACATAGAGAATCCGGAAGTGATTTAAACCCTAAAGTCCCAGAAGTTGCCCCAACCCCTGCTTTCTCAAGGCTTGGTTGTTCTAATGTTTCTTTAATTCTGTAATATGTTTCCTTTATCTCATTTTCTAAAGGTTCTTTGAGGTGGGTTTCTATCACTGGTACACAGTAAAATGCTGACTTACACAGATCCTGCAGGTGCCTTTAGAGAAGGGAGGGGGGACAACTGTCAAAATGATGTCTCCACACACCTAAAGAAAAAAAAAAATCCCTCCATCCCCACTCTGGTCCTAGCCCAACCAAATTCATGTTTTGTTGCCCATGAAAGCAATATGATTGGTATCATTTGCCTAAGAAGCCAAGAAGATATTTCTCCACAATTTACAGAATAACCTGTTCCTAAGTCCAGAGCTTGTGTGGGAAAGCCCTGGGCTCCTTGAACATTCACTGTGCCTCTTGAAGCCAGAATATCTTTAACAAGGCCAGCGGAGGGAAATGACATGAATAGAGCAATTTGGGTTGACTGGAGAGCAGACAAGTGAAAGTAAGAGACAACAGCAGGAAAGAAAAGATTTCTGAGCAAGAGTAGCCTGCTACTGTAGGCTGCTCTTTTAGCTCATGGAACCCAATAATAATTTTCCCCAAGTTTCATATTTCCCGCCAGTTGAGTCCTATAATTACATGTGTAGGGAGGTCTGAATTACTTTGCTTGTCAAAGAGGAGTGTTGTTTATAAGCCAAAAGCTAGCATACTACTTGGTCCTCAAGTCAAGAGAAGATGGATCTATCTGAATAGAAATAAGGGGATACCTAAAAACTCCCAGTTAATGCCAAGATAATCTGGAATTTTTAATTTCTCCAAAATCTGATCATAATGTTTTGTTTTAGGCCTTACAAGAATTAATCCTGTTACACTTTAAAATTTGAACTGTGACAAAGAAATATTTCAGCTAAAAAACATCCATCTTGAAAACCAAAACAGTAATGTAAACCTACTACAGAATGTGTCACCCTTAAAACACAACAGATACAGAGGCTAGGAATAAATATAAAAATGGGCTTGATAATTTTCCCTAAATCTTGGGAACTTTCTCAACATGCCACAGAGTATACTACTATTTTATTTCTCAGGGCTATTTAGTAAAAATCATCTATAAGAATTCCTAAAAGTGGTGGTCTTTCACCTCCTCCATTAGTACCCACTCCTGATGCCTACCCTCTTCTGTTGATACTTTTTTGTTAACAATTGTATTTGTGTTTTCTATATTTGATATTTCAGAACTTTCTCCATGCTTTATAAGGAAGTTGCCTAGTCTAAGGTTTTTTGTTTGTTTGTTTCTGTCTCTAGGTATTTAAAAAATCATTTTGTTATGTTAGTCCCTTCTTAGTTTCAAGGATGTCTGAAATTAAATACATTTGTAGAAATGGTTGTTAACTCCTTACTGTTGAACTCATTTTTTCTAGGTACTATTGAATATATGTCTGGAATTAATCTTTAAGGTAATTAATTTTATCATTTGCACATGTCACACCTCATATCCTCACATACTCATTTAAAAAAAAACATATTTTAATACTTAATTTTTAACTTTATTTTATAGAAAGTTATTTTTTCCTTTAATTAATTCAAAGGAAACATTTTCTAATTTTCTACTAATATTTATATATACACTTTCCTGGTAACCCTATTCTACTAAACATAGATTTATAAATGTCAGAACAAACAACTCCTTATATGTGTCATTTAATAGATTTTTATTTTCTACTTCAATTTTCCCTAGATCCACTCAATTTTCTTTAAACAATTAGATATTAAACTTTATCCTTCAAACTATATTGATCTAAATGTGATTCATGTTGTCAATTGAGTTTTTAAAAATGTATCAGCCCGTATTCACACATAATTCAAGACGTGTGTAGTTTCCTAGTCTTCTGCCCTTTTGCCCTGCATATTGTATAGTAAATCCATAAGTACACGTAGCATATGTCAGAGTGAATTATTGAACTAAAAATTTAATATATGATCTGAAGAAAATACGACATTTTCACAGAAGGCAAACCATGAATCTCTTTGGGGCAATTTAATTTGACTCCTAGACTCTTATTTCAAGTATTTTTCAAAGCATGCTGTTCTATATCTTTTACTTATAAACATATATTATTTTGCAGTTAATAAAAGTAAAAGTATTATATAAATGTTAAAGAAAGCCTTCATTTTTCTGCAGAAACTTTAAAATGTACTGGTGTGCAAATGTATGACAACTAGTAAAGTGCTTATATTGGCTAGTATTTGATTTGCTTTGATGTTTTTCAAATCTTTCTCCCACAATATACTTTTTTTTATATCAATAATATACAAGCACATATCTAAATTAAAATAAAATGGAAGCATGTAAGAAAAAAGTGAATATTCCCTTTTATTCATTATGGCCCCATCTCACACATGTACACACACACCATTATACTGCGTTTAGTAGTTTGATTTTTTTGTTGTGGTTTGTTTAGATTCCACCTATAAGTGATACCATACACTACTTGTCTATCTCTTATTTCAGTTAATGTAATACCCTCCAGGTTCATTCATGTGGTCACAAAAGGCAGAATCTCCTTTTTTTAATGGCTGAATAATATTCCATTGTGTATGTGTCTGTGTGTGTATATTACACTTGCTCTATCCATTCATCCATTGATGGGCACTTAAGTTTTTTATATGTCTTGGCTATTGTAAATAATGCAGCAGTGAACATGGGAGAGCAACTATTACTTTGAGATACTGATTTAGTTTCCTTCAGATATACACCCAGAAGTGGGACTGCTAGATCATATGGTAGTTTGATTTTAAAATTTTTGAGAGACTTCCATATTGTTTTCCATCATAGCTATACCAATTTACATTCCACTAACAGTCCACAAAGGTTTTCTTTTCTCTACATCCTTACCAACACTATCTCTTGTCATTTTGTTAGTAGCCATCCTAACAGGTGTGATGTGATATCTCATTGTGGTTTAAATTTGAATTTCCTTGATTATTAATGATATTGAGAACCTTTTTGTGAATCTGTTGGCCATTTGTATATCTTCTGTGGTAAAATGTCCAGTCAGCTCCCTTTACATATTTAATCTGGTTATTTGGGTTTTTGCTATTGAGTTGTGAGCTTCTTATATATTTCAGTTATTAATCACTCATCAGATATATGGTTTGTAAATATTTTCTTCATTCCATAGATTGCCTTTTCATTGTGTTGGTTGTTTCTTTTGCTGTGCAGAAGCTTTTTAGTTTGATGTAGTCTCACTTGCTTTTGTTGTTGTTGCTTATGCTTTTGGTGTCATATCCAAAAAATCATGGTCAAGATCAATGTCAAGGAGTTTTTCCCATACGTTTTCTTCTAGAAGTTTTATAGTTTCGGATTCTACATTTAAGTCTTTAATCTTTTACAAGTTAAATTTTGTGAGTGGTGTAAGATAAGCATACAATTTTATTATTTTACATGTGGATACCCCAGCACCATTTTCCAAGCTATCTACTGAAGAGACTATCCTTTCCTCAGAGTGTTTTCTTGGCTACCTTGTCAAATATTAGTTGACCATATACGTGTGAGTTTATTTCTGGGCTCCCTATTCTGTTCCATTAGTCAATATATGTCTTTTTTTTAATCCTTTTTATTTCTGTGGCATATCTGTTGTAATATCTCCTCTTCTATTTCTGACATATTTGGGGCTTCTCTGTTTTGTTATCTTAATTAGTTTACCTAAAGTTTTTTCAATTCTGTTTATCTTTTCTAGCTCTTAGTTTTGTTGATCTTTTCTATTGTGTTTCTAGTCTATTTCATTTATTTCTGGTCTGATCTTGCTATTTCCTTTCTTCTGCTACCTTTGGACTTTGTTCTCTTTTTAGTTACTTGAGGTATAAAGTTAAGATATTTGAGATTTTTTTTTCTTAATGTAGGCATTTATCACTATAAATTTCCCTCTTAGACCTGCTTTTGCTACCTCCCAAAAGTTTCAGTATGTTGCATTTCCATTTTCATTTATCTAAAGATAATTTTTGATGTCCCTTTTTATTTCTTATTTGATGCACTGACTGTTCAAGAATGTATTTTTAATTTCTACATATTTTTGAATTTTCTAGATTTCTTCTATTATTGATTTCTAGTTTCACACCATTGTGGTCATAAAAACTACTTAACGTGAATTCAAACTTCTTAAACTTGTTAAAAAAGTTTTAACAAGATTTTTTGTGTGACATAACATATGATCTATCCTGAAGAATGCTGCAGTGCACTGGAAAAGATGTATATTCTGCTGCTGTTGGATGAAATGTTCTAAATATGTCTATTAAGTCCAATGGTCTAAAGTTTTGTTGAAGTCTAATATTTCCTTGTTGATTTTCTGTTTGATGATTTTTCATTGTAGAAAGTAGAGTACAGAAGTCCCCAACTATAATTGCATTGCTGTCTATTTCTGCCTTCACATCTGTTAATATTTGCTTAATATAGTTAGGTGCTCTTATGTTGGATGTGTATATATATATATATATATATATACACATATATTTATTCATTTATAATAGTTATATCCTCTTGGTAGATTGACATCTTTGTTTTTTGTCTCCTGTTACAGTTTTTTACTTAAAATCTATTATGTTTGATGCACAAATATAGCTACTCCTGCTCTCTTTTGGTTTCTATTTTCTGGGAATATATTTTTTCCATTCTTTCACTTTCAGTCTATGTGTGCCCTTAAAGCTGAAGTGAGTCTCTTGTAGGCAGCATATAAATGGGTGTTGCTTTTATCCATTCATCCAGTCTATGCCTTTTGATTGGAGGACTTAATTCATTTAAATTAATTTAAATTAAATATTGATAGGTAAGGACTTGCTATTGCTATCTTGTAAATTGTTTCCTGGTTTTGTTTTGTTTTGTTTTGTGATTTTGTGTGCCTTTCTTCCTCTTTTGCTGTCTTCCTTTGTGATTTGATGATTTTTCATAGTGGTGGAGGGTTCTGTGTCTGAGACGCAGAGGAACATGGAACAGACACAGAGCCAGGGTCTGGAACACAGGCACATGTGGAGAAGCTGTGGCTCTGGGTCTGAAGCATGAACAGGATTGTGGGGAGCTGACAGCCCTCATCCCAGCAGCTTTTTCTGGGGTTGGGGGTCTCAGCAGCATCTCCCTTCCCAGAGTTCTGTGTTAGTGATGAGTGTTGGTTTCCTCAATGAAAAAAGTTGCTGCTGTCCTCTATAGAACCGGCCACTGGGGTCTACACTGACAAACACTACAATGTCCTCTGCTGTGAAAGCTGTGGAAATTCTGTGGTGGTCATGGGGATTACTGAGATCTTCAGTGGAAAGGGTTGCCAGGGTCCTCTACAGAGCAAGCCACTAGGGACCATGATGGCACCCACTATGTTGCTGATTCAAACAGTCCCCACTCTTCTTTGTTCTTAGCTGTTTCCAGATATTTCCACTGAGCTGATCTCCCTAACAATCATTTCTGTGCAGTTATTTCCCTTTTTTTGCTCCACTGTTCTGCTGTGGGTTTTTAATTAGACTCTGGGGCCTTCCCAGGGTTATTTTCAGTCATACATAGCTGCTTAATTATTGTCTTCATTGGGGGAGGAAGGCTAGTATCTCTTACCATCTTGCCAACATCACCACTAAAATTTGTTGTTTTAAACCATCAAGTTTGTGGCAGCAAATAGAAAATAAATGCAAATTGTTTAGTAAATATGAGTGATGGAGACTCATCAGTCCAGGGAGACTATCCTGGATTATCTAGGTGGGCCCAATCTAAACACATAAATCCTTAAAAGCAGAGAACCTTTTCTAGCTATGGTCAGAGAGGAAGATATGAATACAGAAGAATGATCAGTGAAATGCAACAGTGTTTGTTTTAAAGGTGGAGGAAGTGGGCTATAAGCCAAGGATTATGTATTCCCTGTAGAAGCTGGAAAATGTAAGGAAATGGATTCTCCCCTGGAGTCCCTAGAAAGGAACACAATACTGCTGACATCTTGATTGTAGCTTGCTGCAATATCCACATATTTCACAATAATCAAAAGAGATTACAGGCATATTGCACCAATGTAAGAGTGAGGAGTCTAAGCATGCCCAGACCAACACACCTCCTATGTCAAAGACTGAGGTTGGCCTAAGGCTGACAAACTTATGGGGGTTTTATCCCCACCCTTCTCCCAACCTCAAACAATCAAATATCCAAGTTTTTTTAAAAGTCTGATGCACACTTTTCTTATGGTATCTTATTTTTATTTATTTTATTTTTTTCTAGCCATGCCACACAGCTTGCAGGATCTTAGTTCTCCAACCAGGGATCGAACCTGGTCCCCCAACTGAGAGCAATGAGTCCTAACCACTGGACTTCCAGGGAATTTCCTTCCTATGGTATCTTAGAAAAATCATTATATGATCTAAAAAGTGGTGCAATATCATTTGTTCATTCAACAAATGTTTATTGACCTTTACTAGCTGTCAAGTACTATAGTAATCACTGTAGATACAACTGAATATAACAGTGACTGCTCTCAAGAAACTCTTCAGATTGAGTAAGAGATTGGTAAATAAATAGAAAGTTTCATTATGGAAGGAAGGGGGTATCATAATAAGGATAATCTCATGGAGCAATGAGATAAAACAGAAGGGGCTCCTAGTCCAGGTTTTGATGAGAAATTCTTTCCTAAAAAATTGTAGGAACATTAAGAAATAGTAAGAATGATACTTCCAAGCTGAGAAATGAATGATGAGTAAAATTATATTTAGAGAAGAATAAGCCCTAATATTTTATTTTTTTTTCTGGTCAAAGCAGAGAATAAAAAGAAAACAGCAAAAAGAAAAAAAAAAGTAATAAGGGGACAGTTTTTGCAGAATTTTATAAGCCACACTTAGGAATATGGAGACCACATATGTATTTTAAGAGGAGGAGTAACATAATTATATATGCATTTTTAAAAATATTTCACAGAGAATTGATTAATGCAGGATGTAACAAGAAATCAAAATACCAGTTAAGAATTCAACAAGGTAGGGCTTCCCTGGTGGCGCAGTGGTTGAGAGTCTGCCTGCCGATTCAGGGTACACGGGTTCGTGCCCCGGTCCGGGAAGATCCCACATGCCGCGGAGCGGCTGGGCCCGTGAGCCATGGTCGCTGAGCCTGCGCGTCCGGAGCCTGTGCCCTGCAACGGGAGAGGCCACAACAGTGAGAGGCCCGCGTACCGCAAAAAAAAAAAAGAATTCAACAAGGTAGCAGGACACATACAGAAATCTGTCGCATGTCTTTACACTAACAACAAAATATGAGAAAGAGAAAGTGAAACAACAATCCCTTTTTAAATTACATCAAAGAAACCTCAAACAGTTAACAATAAACCTGACCAAGGAGGTGAAAGACTTATATGCTGAGAACTATAAAACACTGATAAAGGAAACTGAAGATGATTTAAAGAAATGGAAAGATATCCCATACTCTTGGATTACAAGAATTAATATTATTAAAATGGCCATACTACCCAAAGCAATCTACAGATTTAATAAAATTCCTATCAAATTACCCATGAAATTTTTCACAGAACTGGAACAGATAATCCTGAAATTTATATGGAACCATAAAAGACACAGAATTGCTAAAGTAATCCTGAGGAAAAAGAACAAAGCTGGAGGTATAACCCTCCCAGACTTCAGACAATACTGAAGTCACAGTATTCAAAACAGTATGGTGTTGGCACAAAAATAGACATATGGATAAATGGAACAGAATAGTGAGCCCAGAAATAAACCCACACATCTATGGTCAATTAATCTTCAACAAAAGAGGCAAGAATATACAGTGGAGAAAATAATTTCTTCAATAAGTGGCGTTAGGAAAACAGGACATCCATATGTAAATGAATGAAGTTAGAACACTCCCTCACACCATACACAAAAATAAACTCAAAATGGCTTAAAGACCTAAATATAAGACACGACACCATAAAACTCCTAGAATAGAACATAGGCAAAGCATCTCTGACTTAAGTTGTAACAATGTTTTCTTAGGTCAGTTTCCCAATGCAAAGAAATAAAAGCAAAAATAAACAAATGGGACCTAATTAAACTTATAAGCATTTGCACAGCAAAGGAAACAATAAAGAAAATAAAAGGATGACCTATGGACTGAAATAAAATATTTGCAAATGATGCAACTGATAAGGTCTTAATTTCCAAAATATATGAACAGTTCATACAACTCAACAACAAAAAATCAAACAACTCAATCAAAAAAATGGGCAGAAGACCTAAATAGACATTTCTCCAAAAAAGACATACAGTTAGCCAACAGGCACATGAAAAGATGCTCAACATTGCTAATCATTAGAGAAATGCAAATCAAAACTACAATGAGGTATCACCTCACACCAGTCAGAATGGAAATCATTAAAAAGTCTACAAATGATAAATTCTTGAGAGGATGTGGAGAAAAAGGAACCCCCTGCACTATTGGTGGGAATGTAAATTGGTGCAGCCACTATGGCAAACAGCATGGAGGTTTCTCAAAAAACTAAAAATAGAGCTACCATATGATCCAGCAATGCTACTCCTGGACATATATCCAGAGAAAACACTAATTTGAAAAGATACATGCACCCCAATATTCATAGCAGCACTATTTACAATAGCCAAGATATGGAAGCAACCTAAATGTCCATGGACAGGTAAGTAAATGGATAAAGAAGATATATATATAGCGAGCGAGCGAGCGAGCGAGATAATGGAATACTACTCAGCCATAAAAAAGAATTAAATAATGCCTCTTGCAGCAATATGGATGGACCTAGATATTATCATGCTAAGTGAAATAAGTCAGTTAGAGAAAGATAAATACCAACTGATGTCACTTATATGTGGAATCTGATATGTGAAATATGATACAAATGAACTTATTTACAAAACAGAAACAGACTCATAGACGTAGAAAACAGATTTATGATTACCAATGGGGAATGGCAGTAGGGGAGGGATAAATTAGGAGTTTGGGGTTAGCAGATACAAACTACTATATACAAAACAGATAAACAATGAGGTCCTACTGTATAGCACAGGGAACTATATTCAATATCTTGTAATAAACCATAATGAAAAAGAATATAAACATAACTGAATATAAAAAAGAATATATATATATAACTGAATCGCTTTGCTGTATAGCAAAAACTAACACATTTTAAATCAACTACAATTCAATATATTTTTTTTAAATAAAGAATACCAGTTAAGATATATTGCAATAATATTTGGAAGAGATAATGACATGACCTTGCAAAATTACAGAGATAAAAAGAGATGAATAATTTTGAAAGATATTCAAAAGTTATAATGAATAGCACTTGGTGATTATTTTGTTTACCTATGAGCAAACTATCCCAAAATTTAGTGGTATAAAACAATAGTAAAAATTATTTTTATTACTCATACATTTAAGGGTCAAGAATTCATCCATTTTTAAGAAGAGACTGACCATTTTTGCTTCAGATGGTGTCAACTGGGATGGCTTAACCAGGGTCAGAAAGTTCATGATACCCTTATTCAGTGTCTGAGGTCATGGTGCTGGCTGTCGGCTGGGAACCTGGTTCTCCTGCCTGTGACCTCTCTACCTCTCTGTACATGGTCTCTGATCACTCAATAATCCAGTTCAAGCTTCTTTACACTGTGATGTGCTTCAAAGAGAATAAAAATGGAAGATGTGGGCCCTTTTAAGGTCTAAGCTGAGAAGTCTCACAGTGCCACTTCTACCACATTCTCTTTATCAGACAGGTTGCAGAGCTGACTAAAATTCAGGGAAGGGGAAGTAGACTTCAACCCCTTGATAGACAAATGGCAAACTCACATTTTAAAAGGGCATGTGAGTGGGAAATTGAGGGGAATCAAAACATCAAAGGCATTACTTAATTAAATGAAGGGATGAAGTTATCATTAATGGTATGGAGAAAGTAACAGGAGGAAGACCAATTTGAGGGGAACACAACACGCTAGATTTTGAGTATATAGGTATACAGATGTATATAGATATCTAAGCGATACCCAAGATAAGATTATAAATCAAATAATTGTATTACTATTTTTTGATGTTCTAAGTACTTTGCAAATGGTTAACTAATTGTCATGACAACACTATGAAAAGAAGGTATTGCTATTATTTTATTATCCTCATTTTGCCCATGGAGGTCAAGTTACATGCCCAAGTTCACATAGTTATTAAGGGACAGAAGCAGATTAAAGCCCAAGTAGTCTGGCTCCACATTTCTTAGCTGAACTACTTTTCTTTGCTAATTTTCAGTTAGATAGATAAACTTGTTTTTCTAGAGCTCAAGAAAAATATTAGATGATTTGGATACTTATAATATTTCAATGTTTAAATCAGAAATGAGTGAAATTAAAATTAAAAAAAAATTTAACCTAGGGAAATATATATAGGGCTGAAGGATATAACCCTTTTCTTATTATCTTATATGTTTTCAGACATAATAGCAGGAACGATATGAACCTCTGATCTTACGGCAGAAATATTCATACAACACACACATTCTGGTGAGCTATTAAATTGTCCCTGGGAGTAAATAGACAGTAATTAAGTGAAAATGCTATTCTGTCTCAATGTTGTGAAGTTTTAAGTTATTGCAGATGCAAAGTCCAGAGATGCCAGTTATAAGATATTTTTGGCTAACTTTTGTCCTTTAGTGTGCCATTTACACAATAGTGTGTGTTCAAAGAGCTTACTGTCTTTTAAACTCCTGTGATATTGTGATATAATAAAAAACATATATTTGGTTTTGTCCCTGGTTCCTGCACAGAGTTCCTAAAATCCTTGGAATTTCTTAGAGGGGTAAGAGAAGCATCTTTTGTTATTCGTAATAAGCCCCTTTCAATCATACCTGAGTTTATGCTAATAAGGTAAACCATGGGTGATGGAGGCCGGTTGCCAGCGAGCCAACCAACTTTTAGCTCCAGCCCCAGACCTCCAGGGAGGGAAAAGGAGCAGAAAATTAAGCTCAATTATAATGGCCAATAATGTAATCAACCATGTCTATATAATGGAACTTCCATAAAACTCTAAACAGTGGGGTTCTTAGAGTTTCTGATTGTTCAACACATAGAGGTGCTGGGAGCATGACAGATCCAGAGAGAGCATGGAAGCTTCACACTCCCTACTCCACACCTTGCCCTATGCATCTCTTCCATCTGGCTGTTTCTGAGTTGTATCTTTTCATAATAAACTGGTAACCTGGTAATAAACTGTTTTCCTGAGATGTCTAGCCTTTCTAGCAAAAGATCAAACCTGATGAGAGGTTTGTAGGAGCCCCCAATTGATAGCTCATTAGTCAGAAGTACAGGTGACAACCTGACACTTGCGATTAGCGTTTGTAGTGGGGGTCGGGGACTGTTTTGTGGGACTGAGCCATTAACCTGTAAGGTCTGCACTAACTCCGGGCAGTTAGTGTCAGAACTGAGTTAAACTGTGGCACACCCAGTGTGTGTCCACTGAGAATTGGAAAACTGCTTGGTGTGGAAAAATCCATACTCCTGGTGGCAGAAGTGAAGAGAATGCAGAGAAAAAGAGGGTAGTTTAACTCCACACAACATGACAGAACATTCTGGGAACAATGACTGCTATCAAATGTCCCTGAATATTGATTGCTAAGGCATTTTCAAAGTACAGAAATCTTTGCTTTTAGTTTAAATTTGGCTCATTCCTGGAAACCTGACTTTGATTCCAATCCAAAATTCCCTTGTTACTTGTATAGTACATTCCCATAAAGAGGATGGGGGTGAACTTTATCAAAAAAAATTTTACTGGCTTAGACCAGGGAAAAATACCCAATGAACCTATCAATTTGTTCTTTTTGAAAATGAATTCAGCTTATTATATCAACTCTATAAAACTGAATTCCTAAATCTCAATGATATCTCTATAGCAATTATTTTTTTAATCAATGAGTTTACAAAACACTTCAATAACAATTCCTTTTATAAGTCACTTCTCAAAATCTGAGCAGCATTTTTAGACAGTTCAGGTTCTGTGAATCATTCTGAAAAACTTGAATTAGAACATGATGATGGTGACACCAGAGTGTGAGCCAGACAGTTGAATCTGTCTTAAGGTCAAAAACTAAATTTTTAACCCCAGGAAGCTGTCACTCAGGTTCATTATTTTGTCAGAGAAGAAGTAGGGCCCATTGTAGCATCATATCTCTTATCACAATTTGTGTGTGGAGGAGAGAGCATTGAAAATGAATAAAAAAGCAAAAAACAAATTTATATTAAAGTACACACCCTTTTGCCTGTGAATTGGCAGAATTGTATTTATATGCAGAAAGAAGCATTCCTTAACATATTGCTAGCCTAGATCTGACAGTCAGGAAATAGTTTAGTGTTAACATCCGCTGGAATAGAGCCCAAAACTTCCTGCTTACTCACAGTTTCTGTTCATGCCTGCAATATCCAGCAGAGAGATCCTTGTGTTCAACCTTTACAGTGAGTGTGGCCCAGACCAGGGCCACATGGCAAACATTCCTAGGCTTGGTAACCTGCTGACTAAGAGTTTTCCTATGGATGCAAAAGAATTTCCCACTAGTCCCTGCTGCCTCTCTTTTAACATTACTCTAATTTCTAACCCTAAACTGGTGTATAAGAGCAATCCAGAGAGGATCTAAACAAACTAAGCTCATTCTCATTCCAGGCTTTTGAACATGCTATTTTTTTACCTAAGATACACTTTCTTCTTCTATATTCAAAAAAATTGCTATTATCTCTTTAAGTCTCAACTTAAGCATCACTTTATCTACAGAGATTTCAGTAGTAACCTGCTCATTTAGGCAGGAGCCACTTTCATGTCTGTTATATTTTATATTTTTCCTGATTTTTTTTTAGCTAGAAAAATTTACTTATACATACTCACAGAAGGGTAAGGAAGATTATAACAAATTGATCCGCAACTAAGAATTAATTAATATGTAACTTTAATTCTTCTGTGTGGAGTCCAGAAGAATTAAATCTCTATCCCTAGTCCTATTTGCCTCTGGCCTTGACCTAAGATAACTACTGTCAGGAGTTTAATTTCAACACTTTAAATCCACTTCTAATTTTTGCACACACATACACACAAAAATTTCACTGAAAATAATATACCATTGCATTGTATATGTTGTACATTTAGAGAAATATACCATTTGTGTTGCAAACAACATGCTTTTGTAATATATCCATGTCAATAGTTATGGATGTAACTCATTATTTTAAATTACTGTGGCTTATTACATAATTCTTCTCTTGTATTTCACACATGTATACTGAATTTATTGACTTTATTTCTCAGAAAACTTCATGAAATTATGAACTTTGATCACTGGTGTTTCTCTCATTGCATAGCATAGAGCTTGCTAGTCTACTGGCAAATAATAGAATACTGATTGAAGTTTGCTCTTACATTTACCTTGAAATAAGATTTGTGTATATATTTGAAAATCTGATTATTCAATGGCCTCCTCTTGCTTCTACTAAAGTTTGTAGAGTAATTCAGAGAAGATATTGATGAGGTTTTGTCGATTTAGATCTTTGGTCTTAACTTAGTGGGACTTTTGAGAGTCTTATTAGTATCATATACTGCTGGGCAACTAGTAAGTTATGGCAAGCTGTCTGAAAATGCATGCTGAATGCAGGAGAGCTCTTGCCCAGCGGGCAGGCCTGACTGGCATGACACGCTACTTCTGCTTTCTCTCCAAACTTCAATTTTATCAATATGACAGTGGGAGGTGATAATACTTCACCTCCAGGATTAAAATGAAATAACTCATGTAGAGCCGTTATGTAGTGTACGGTACCCCCTGTGAATACAATGAACATTGGCGGTTATACAGATTACAAACTGTTAAGAGTCTCTACACTCTAGAATGCTGAGCAGTGCTATATATAAACATCTTCTGTGGGGTAATCTCATTATGCTTTTTTGGAGAGACTTTAGAAACTCACTTTTACAATCACAAACAATACTCACTCTGCCCTTCCTATAAAGAATAAGAGTACAAGGAGGAGAGGCATTAGATTTAGTCAGACCAGAGTCCAAATACTGCTAACTGGTTAGTTGGGTACTTGGACTAAGCTATTTCACCTCCCTGAACCTCAGTTTTTCATCTGCCAATCGCAGGTTCTATCAGGGAGTGTCAGACTTCCTTGGCAGTCTAACATCATGACCTTCCCTGCCCCCAGCCTATGAAGGAGGAACCCTGATAAGAAAGCAAAGACAAAATAAAAATCACAAAGTACACACTGTGATAAGGGTGAGGTAAGTTCTTATGAGATAATTAAAGTCATTTTAATAGATCTGGACAACATCTTCTTTCTTTCCACCTGTATATTTGTTGCATCTTATGTGGCAAAGTCAGCAGGAAGAATTTGGGATCCCTCTCCACCCACGTATCAAAAATAGGAACTAGATAGAAGCTAAATAAAGAATACATGGAGCAGAATCTTCAAGAACCTTATTCAGCTCAGCACCCATAAAGGCAGTATGCTGAGCACAGATATGGGGCAGATAGACGAGTTATAGGTAAAATGTGTGTCTCTGCTTATGGTAAACTTTGCCCATAGAGGCTTTGGGAACCAAGTAATAGTAGACAGTTGGTGGCTGGATCAAGACTTAGGGTCCAAGTCTTCACCATTAAATTTTCCAGAGACCTCATATTGGTACCAACATCACAGAGATGTTACGGGGTCTAAATGGAATGACATATAGAAAGGATTTTGCTTATCCTCTTCTTCCTACAAGTTTTCACTCTTAAGGATTTTGATAGGAGCAAATTCTAAGTAAAATGTTAAAATAAGCAGTGTTATATTTGGCATTCTCCTTTCTACTTCTCTATCACCTGATATGTCATCTCTCTGTCCATTTTTGCAGATTCTTTGTCTAGCTAATCACAGGAGTTGGGTTTCTCCTTTGTTTCACCTTTGTAAATATGAGACTTTACCCAGCCTATGAGTAATCATGGATCTCAGCACCCTCAAGCCAATAATATTTAGCAATGTTCTTACCATCCAACCAACTAATCATCGTGCCTTACCCAAAAACTTACCCTATGCAATTATGATTGAGCATAGACTCTTTAAGAAAGAATTTACTTCATCAGTCACTCACTCAGAACTAGCTATTATGAAAAACAAGCATCTATTAATAAGATGCTTTTTCACAGCTATTTCATTTTAAGGGAGGACTACTGAAGATTAAACAGGATTCCAAGCAATTAATTTCTATGTGGAATTTCAAGTATGGGAGCAATAAAGGTGTCTAGGTTATAGAAATCACTCAAGATATAATTGCTGACTGATTGAATGAATGGAAATATGAATGAGAGGTATTTTGTAAAGGGATGTCTTAATAGAATTTCTTAAACAATTGGACAATGTACCCCTGGACTTTATTGCTATTTCAGAAACCGAAAACCTTCACCTACCTTCTACCTATCCTTGTTTCCAAGAATGCTCATGGGAGATCTGGCAGTGCAACATATCCCAGGGTGGTAAAGGAGAATGAGTCACTGACCTTAGGTGATACCTGGAATGTGACCTGCAGACTGGAGTACACCTACCTTTTAAAATGTTTATTCTTACAAAGATCCTGAGTATTTATGGCTTTAAGGCAGGAATTCTCTCAGGCTTAAGACTTAAATTAAAGCCATACAGAGTCAGCTTCAATAAGGGCCTCTGTTTCTCAAATTTTTTGACTACCACTTAGAAAGATAGCACTGTACTGGGAGGTACTCTTTTTGATCAGTCTCAACATTTTTCCAGCTATTCTCAACTCCCCTTCAAAAGATTCTCCCACTAGAATTACATGAATATTGTGCACCTAAGGTGAATACAATGTTTGGAACAACAAAATATTGATTTCCCATTGTGTAACTTCCATTTATTTTAAACCAAAATGCAAGAAAGGGAAAGAGTTGGTAAGGGAGGACACTGATCTAACGCTTTCCAGTGATTCTTAAAAATTTCACACATTTCCAGTGTTGAATTCTGTTGACAAATACTTATTTCAGTCACATTTTGGCTTTATACATCTCTTCAAAATCTGGTTTAAAAAAAAAAATCTAAAACCTTTCTTAAAGCTTAGTTCCTCTAGCCCAGAGTGATTCTAAAATTGATATGGAGAACATTAAACCTTAGCTGTTTGCCCAATGCAGTGTAATTCATCATAGTTGGTTTAATTCTTAGGACTTACTCCAAAATAGCCTCTAAAAGTATTGGCTGCTCCATAAATGCATGAAAAAGGCAGCTCTCTACCACCTCCAGCAACATGTACTTTGCTTTTGCAATCCTGTTATTATTCCAGCTTAAGAGTAATTTCAAATCCTCTTGAGCAATGTTCTACCATTTGTATATTCTATTATCTTGCTAAACATTTCCTAAACTGCTTTTCTCTTCATCCCCAAAGGTCAGAAGCATTTTACCAAGATATTTTTCTCAGTTAACATTATTTTATAAAACTACAGTAAATACATTTAACCATTGGTTATTTTGTTGTCTTTGTCTCTGTCTCATTTACTTGAGCAATTGTTGAAGACTTTGGCATTTGATTCCTTTAGATCAGGAGGTTTATGGGGTATTTTTCTCAGGTTTTATTATTTTTATCACCTAACAGTTAAGTTAATCACTCGCCTCATTATCAACTTCTAGATAATTTTTTATCTATCCATTTGTTAATTCTCTCATTTAAAGTCTCACTTAATAATGCAAAAAACAACAAAAACAAGCATAAAAAACCTTACCTTGTGCTACCATACTATTCTAAGCACTATATATATATATATATATATATATATCATTGCATCTACATTTCACAATAACTTTATAAGGTTGGTTCTACTATCCTCATTTTACTGATAGAACTGAGGCTCAGAGAAATTAGTTTAACTTACCCAAATTTACACAGATAAATAGTACAAGCAGAATTGCAACAACTAAGTTTTGCTTTCAAAGCCTGAGTTTTAGCCACTATACTATTCTATATTTATCAATGAATCACTATTTTGAGACATGGTGCTAGCTAGAAGGAGAGAAAAATGAATTTTTAAAAAAAAAAAAAAAAACTTCCTTCACAAAGCTTTCAGTAGATAGCAATAGAAGAAAAAAAAAATCTATATACACCAAAAACTGTAATACCTGGTATAAATATGACACAAATTTGGGAAAGATAAAACCCCTTCAAGTGGAGGTTGAAAAGTTCCTGATGATTGAGGATGGTAGGTCAAATGAAACTTTTCATAAAAAAGGAGAAAGAAAAGATAGGGTAAATTTATTGGTTCACATAACTGCACTGTCCAAGAGTAGATCTGATGTCCAGTAAGCTTGATTGTGTGTTTAAATGGTGTGACTAGACCTCACTTTTTTTCTCCTTCTACTTCTTAGACTTATGTCTTCAGTATTGGTCCCATTCCCCTCTATGGTTCCAAAGCTTTGGGGCAACATACTTCCTGGTTTACGCTCAGGAAGAGAAAATCTGCTTTCTCAATAACTCACTCAAAATGTATGCAATTTATATTGGTCATGATAAGCCTGACTTGAGTCATCTATCTCCTAAATCAATCATTGTTGCCCAAGGGAGAAGGTATGCTAACTGGCTTAATTTAATTAGGGATTACCTCTGGGTTCTGGATGGGGTCAGCTGGAGGCACAAAGCACACAGTATGGAAAATCAAGATATTATCAGAAAAGGGAAGAAAGTAATGTCCATCACTAAGGATTTGCAACTTAAGATATCATGATTCGTGTATGTTTTGTACTAAACAGAAAAAATTATATTTAATAATTTAAAATTGTAAAATGGTACTCTCAAAACCCATTTACTGATATGTTTTCCACTGAGTTGATATGAATTGATTCTTTATAAATTAACAATCCACCATCATGAAAATATGCCTTATTTTCTTCTGAGCTTTTCTTGTCTTGTTATTCCCCTCAAGGGAACTATGTTCCCTAGCTAAAGAGCACAGCTTAAACTCATTCTCAGGATGCCTTTCCTGACTACACTGTCCTATCATGCTGCTTTGCCAAATTCTGATACTATTCTCTGCAGTTCACTCATATTTAGTATCACTGCTTGTAGTTATTTGTCTTTGTGTATATGGGCTGTCTCTTCAATCTGATGAAAATCTTCCTGAAGTCTGTACCTGACAATCCAGGCTAGTTGTGTATTAAAAATAAAGGACATTTATAATTGAAGTTACAAACACTGTTCATTGTTGGTAATGCTTCTCAACTTGGTCGGGTGGCAGAAGACCTAGAAAGGCCTTGACGTAATTATATTGTAAAATGAGAAAAAAAGTATATCTGATTTTATGCAACTAGAAACATTATTGTATGATACATTAGCTATCATCCTAGAATTTATCAGATGAAAATAAAAAGCAACAAAGATATAAAAAAAAACTTTTGAGAGGGAAAATACAAAAATTTATTAGTGTATACGTATTGATGCTTTTCTGTTATATTTTGCCTTGCTTTGTTTTTCGGTGAAGTGGGGGAAATATAAGCCTTTTAAAATATTAGGGATATAAGTCCTTGAACACCTCACAAGGCCTTGAAGTTCTATGGGGCCACAGTGTGGAACCCTCTGTCACTGTGGCAAAATGTTTATTCTTACATCAACCTGTGAGATAGGTAATGACTACATGTGTTATTAATTACAATGGAGTTCAGACTGCCTCAGTTACACTATTAAGAGCATGGTCTCAAAATCTCAAATCAGGGAGACCTTCAAGATGGCAGAGGAGTAAGATGTGGAGATCACCTTCCTCCCCAAAAATATATCAGAAATACATCTACACGTGGAACAACTCTTACAGAACACATACTGAATGATGGCAGAAGACCTCAGACTTCCCAAAAGTTAAGAAACTCCCACGTAACTGGGTAGGGCAAAAGAAAAAATAAAAAACAGAGACAAAAGAATAGAGATGGGACCTGCACTTCTAGGAGGGAGCTGTGAAGGAGGAAAAGTTTCCACACACTAGGAAGCCCCGTCACTGGTGGGGACAGGGGGTGGGCGGGGTGGAAGCTTCAGAGCCACGGAAGAGAGCACAGCAACAGGGTGCAGAGGGCAAAGCGGAGATATTCCTGCACAGAGGATCGGTTCTGATCAGCACTCACCAGTCTGAGAGGCTTCTCTGTTAGCCCACTGGGGCAGGTGGGGGCTGGGAGCTGAGGCTCGGTCTTCGGAGGTCAGATCACAGGAAGAGGACTGGGGTTGGCTACATGAACACAGCCTGAAGGGGACTAGTGGGCCACAGCTAGCCGGAAGGGAGTCCGGGAAAAAGTCTGGACCTGACAAAGAGGCAAGAGACCGTTGTTTCAGGGTGTACGAGGAGAGGGGATTCAGAGCACCACCTAAACAAGCTCTAGAGACCGGCGTGAGCCGCCGCTATCAGTGCAGACATCAGAGACTGGCAGGAAACACTAAGGCTGCTGCTGCAGCCACCAAGAAGCCTGTGTACAAGCACGGGTCACTATCCACACTGGGATATCCACACTATCCCTCCTGGGAGCCTGTGCAGCCCACCACTGTCAGGATTCCATGATCTAGGGACAACTTCACAGGGAGAACACACAGCACGCCTCAGGCTGTTGTAACGTCACTCTGGCCTCTGCGGCCGCAGGTTCTCCCCGCTTTCTGTACCCCTCCCTCCCCCAGCCTGAGTGAGCCAAAGCCCTCTAATCAGCTGCTACTTTAACCCTAACTTTTCTGAGCTAAGAACAGATACCCTCAGGTGACCTACATGCAGAGGCAGGCCCAAATCCAAAGCTGAACCTCAGGAGCTGTGCAAACAGAGAAGAGAAAGGGAAATTTCTCCCAGCAGCCTCAGGAGCAGAGGATTAAATGTCCACAATCAACTTGATGTACCCAGCATCTCTGGAATATCTGAATAGACAAAAAATCATCCCAAAATTGAGGTGGTAGACTTTGAGAGCAACTGTAGACTTGGGGTTTGCTTTCTGCATCTAATTTGTTTCTGGTCTTAATGTTTGTCTTAGTTTAGTATTTAGAGTTTATTATCATTGATAGATTTGTTTATTGATTTGGTTGCTCTCTTCCTTTTTTTATATATTTAGATATATATATTTTTTCCTTTTTCTCTTTTTGTGAGTATGTAGGTGTATGCTTCTTTGTGTGATTTTCTCTGTATAGCTTTACTTTTACCATTTGTCCTAGGGTCCTGTCTGCCTGTTTCTTTCTTTTTTTTTTTTTTTTTTAAGTATAGTTTTTAGTGCTTCTTATCATTGGTGGATTTGTTTTTTGGTTTGGTTGCTCTCTTCTTTCTTTCTTATCTTTTATTTCTTTTTTTATTACTTTTTAATTTTAATAACTTTATTTTATTTATTTTTCCTTCTTACTTTCTTTCTTTTGCTCTTACTTTCTCTCTTTCTTTCTTCCTTTCTCCTTTTTGTTCTGAGCCATGTGGCTGACAGGTCTTCATATTCTGGCCGGGTGTCAAGCCTGTGCCTCTGAGGTAGGAGAGCCTAGTGCAGGACTTTGGTCCACCAGAGACCTCCCAATTCCATGTAATATCAAACAGCAAAAGCTCTCCCAGAGATCTCCTTCTCAATGCTAATACCCAGCTCCACTCGACGACCAGAAAGCTACAGTGCTGGACACCCTATGCCAAACAACTAGCAAGACAGGAACACAACCCCACCCATTAGCAGAGATGCTACCTAAAATCGTAATAAGGTCACAGACACCCCAAAACACACTACTGGACACAGTCCTGCCCACCAGAAAGACAAGATCCAGCCTCATCCACCAGAACACAGGGACCAGTCCCCTCCACCAGGAAGCCTACACAACCCACTGAAATACCCTTACCACTGGGGGCAGACACCAAAAACAATGGGAACTACAACCCGGCAGCCTGTGAAAAGGAGACCCCAAACACAGTAAGTTAAGCAAAATGAGAAGACAGAGAAACACACAGCAGATGAAGGAGCAAGGTAAAAACCCACCAGACCCAACAAATGAAGAGGAAATAGGTAGTCTACCTGTAAAAGAATTCAGAGTAATAATAGTAAAGATGATTCAAAATCTTGGAAATAGAATGGAGAAAATACAACAAACGTTCAACAAGAACCTAGAAGAACTAAAAAGCAAACAAAAAATGATGAATAACACAATAAATGAAATTAAAAATCTCTAGACCAAATCAATAGAAGAATAACCTAGGCAGAAGAATGGATAAGTGATATGAAAGATAAAAGAGTGGAAATAACTACTACAGAGCAGAATAAAGAAAAAAGAATGAAAAGAACTGAGGACAGTCTCAGAAACCGCTGGGACATTAAACAGACCAACATTTGAATTATGGGGGTCCCAGAAGAAGAAGGGAAAAAGAAAGGGAATGAGAAAATATTTGAAGAGCTTATAGTTGAAAACTTCCTTAATATGGGAAAGGAAATAATTAATCAAGTCCAAGAAGCACAGAGAGTCCCATACAGGATAAGTCCAAGGAGAAACCTAGCAAGACACATATTAATCAAATTATCAAAAATTAAATACAAAGAACAAATATTAAAAGCAGCAAGGGAAAAAAAAACAACATACAAGGGAATCCCCATAAGGTTAACAGCTGATCTTTCAGCAGAAATTCTGCAAGCCAGAAGGGAGTGGCAGGACATATTTAAAGTGATTAAAGGGAAAAACCAATAACCAAGATTACTCTACCCAGGAAGGGTCTCATTAAAATTTGATGGAGAAATAACAAGCTTTACAGATAAGCAAAAGCTAAGAGAATTCAGCACCACCAAACCAGCTTTACAACAAATGCTAAAGGAGCTTCTTTAGGCAGAAAGCACAAGAGAAGGAAAAGACCTACAATAACAAACTCAAAACAATTAAGAAAATAGTAATAGGAAATACATATCAATAATTACCTTAAATGTAAATGGATTAAATGCTCCAACCAAAGGACATAGACTGGCTGAATGGATACAAAAACAAGACCAGTACATATGCTATCTACAAGAGACCCACTTCAGACCTAGGGACACATATGGACTGAAAGTGAGGGAAGAGAAAAAGATATTCCATGCAAATGGAAATCAAAACAAAGCTGGAGTAGCAATTCTCATATCAGACAAAATAGACTTTAAAATACAGACTAATACAAGAGACAAAGAAGGACACTACATCATGATCAAGGGATCAAGCCAAGAAGAAGATATAACAATTGTAAATACTTATGCACCCAAAATAGGAACACCTCAATACATAAGGCAAATACTAACAGCCATAAAAGGGGAAATTGACAATAACACAATCACAGTAGGGGACTATAAAACCTCACTTTTACCAATGGACAGATCATCCAAAATGAAAACAAATAAGGAAACGCAAGCTTTAAATGATACATTAAACAAGATGGACTTAATTAATATTTATAGGATATTCCATCCAAAAACAACAGAATAAACTTTCTTCTCAAGTGCTCATGGAACATTCTCCAGGATAGATCATATCTTGGGTCACAAATCAAGCCTTGGTAAATTTAAGAAAATTGAAAATGTATCAAGTATCTTTTCCAACCACAATGCTATGAGACCAGATATCAAATATAGGAAAAAAATCTTTAAAAAAAATACAAAATCATGGAGGCTAAACAATGCACTACTAAATAACTGAAAAATCACTGAAGAAGTCAAAGG
The DNA here is from genome assembly GCF_003676395.1 of Aethalodelphis obliquidens. Lineage (NCBI taxonomy): Eukaryota > Metazoa > Chordata > Mammalia > Artiodactyla > Delphinidae > Aethalodelphis > Aethalodelphis obliquidens. The sequence goes on along the minus strand of NW_020837957.1, from coordinate 19,407,151 downwards.
GGAAATCAAAAAATACCTAGAAACAAATGACAATGTAAACACAATTATCCAAAACCTACAGGATGGAGCAAAAGCAAAAGCTTTCAACAAAATTCAACAGCTATTTATGGCAAAAACGCTCCTAAAAGTAGGCATAACAGGAACTTACCTCAACATAATGAAGGCCATATATGACAAACTCACAGCCAGCATTTGTTCTCAATGGTGAAAAACTGAAACCATTTCCTCTGAGATCAGGAACAAGACAAGGTTGTCCACTCTCACCACTATTATTCAACATAGATTTGGAAGTTTTAGCCATGGCAATCAAAGAAGAAAAAGAAATAAAAGGAACCCAAATCGGAAAAGAAGAAGTAAAGCAGTCACTGTTTTCAGATGATATTATACTATACATAGAGAATCCTAAAGATACTACCAGAAAACTACTAGAGCTAATCAATGAAATTGGTAAAACAGCAAGACATACAAATTTAATGCACAGAAATGTTTTGAATTTCTATACACTAATAATGAAAAATCTGAAAGAAAAATTAAGGAAACACTCCCATTTACCACTGCAAAAAAAAGAATAAAATACCTAGGAATAAACCTACCTAAGGAGACTAAAGACCTGTATGCAGAAAACTATAAGACTCTGATGAAAGGAATTAAAGACAATAAAAACAGATGGAGAGATATACCATGTTCTTGGATTGGAAGAATCAACATTGTGAAAATGATTATATTAACCAACAAAATCTAGAGATCCAATGCAATCCCTATAAAACTACCAATGGCATTTTTCACAGAACTAGAGCAAAAAGTTTCACAATTTGTATGGAAACACAAAAGACCCCAAATAGCCAAAGCAATCTTGAGAAAGAAAAACGGAGCTGGAGGAATCAGGTTCCTGGACTTCAGACTATACTACAAAGCTACAATAATCAACACCATATGGTACTGGCACAAAAACAGAAATATAGATCGATGGAACAGGATAGAAAGCCCAGAGATAAACCCATGCTCATATAGTCACCTTATCTTTGATAAAGGAGGCAAGGATATACAATGGAGAAAAGACAGCCTCTTCAGTAGGTAGTGCTGGGAAAACTGGACAGCTACATGTAAAATAATGAAATTAGAACACTCCCTAACACCATATGCAAAAATAAACTCAAAATGGATTAAAGACCTAAATGTAAGGCCAGACACTATAAAAGTCTTTGAGGAAAACATAGGCAGAATAGTCTATGACATAAATAACATCAAGATCCTTTTTGACCCACCTCCTAGAGTAGTGGAAATAAAAACAAAAGTAAACAAATGGGACCTAATGGAACTTAAAAGATTTTCACAGCAAAAGTAACCATAAGCAAGACAATGGACAACCTTCAGAATGGGAGAAAATATTTGCAAATGAAGCAAATGACATAGGATTAATCTCCAAAATTTACCAGCAGCTTATGCAGCTCAATATCAAAAAGACAAACAACCGAATCAACAAATGGGCAGAAGACCTAAATAGACATTTCTCCAATGAAGATATACAGATTCCAAACAAGCATATGAAAGGATGCTGAACATCACTAATCATTAGAGAAATGCAAATCAAAACTACATTGAGATATCACCTCACACCAGTCAGAATGGCTACCATCAAAAAATCTACAAACAATAAATGCTGGAGAGGGTGTGGAGAAAAGGGAACCCTCTTTCACTGTTGGTGGGAATGTCAATTGATATATCCTCTATGGAGAGCTGTATGGAGATTCCTTAAAAAGTTAAAAATAGAACTACCATATGACCAGGCAATCCCACTACCGGGCATATATCCTGAGAAAAACATAATTCAAAAAGTGTCATGTACCACAATATTCATTGCAGCACTATTTACAATAGCCAGGACATGGAAGCAACCTAAGTGTCCATTGACAGATGAATGGATAAAGATGTGGCACATATAAACAATGGACTATTACTCAGCCATAAAAAGAATCAAAATTGAGTTATTTGTAGTGAGGTGGATGGGCCTAGAGTCTGTCATACAGAGTGAAGTAAGTCAGGAAGAGAAAAGCAAATACCATATGCTAACATATATATATGGAATCTAAAAAAAAAAGGTTCTGACAAACCTAGGGGCAAGACAGGAATAAAGACGCAGATGTAGAGAATGGAATTGAGGACACGGCCAGGGGGAAGGGGAAGCTGGGATGAAGTGATAGAGTGCATGGGCATATATACACTACCAAATGTAAAATAGATAGCTAGTGGGAAGCAGCTGCATAGCACAGGGAGATCAGCTCGGTGCTTTGTGACCACCTAGAGGGTTGGGATAGGGAGAATGGGAGGGACACGCAAGAGGGAGGAGATATGGGGATATATGTATATGTATAGCTGTTTCACTTTGTTATAAAGCAGAAACTAACACACCATTGTAAAGCAATTATACTCCAATAAATATGTTTAAAAAAATCTCAAATCAATTCCAAAGGCAATGCTTTGAAAACCCAGTACATTTAATCCTATATTCCTATTTTCCTAGAACACTAAAGAAGCATATACATAGGTTAAAAACGTTGTAAACATTTTCAATGCTGTTGATGTCTACCTAGACACTTTTGTCTTCAGTAAACAATAAAAGGGGATAAGAGAAGGCACGAACATTTATTTAGCCCCTGTTATGTGCCAGGTACTTTGTATGACTTAATTTATACATTCATTTATTCTTTCCTTACCAAATACTTGTTTTGAGAGCTTGCACATAACAATACAAACTGACAAAAAAAAAAAAAAAAGAGTACTGTTGCAATCAGCAAAAATAGACCTACTCCCTACATTCATGAAGGATATATATTCTAGTGAGGCAGTCAGATACTCACCAAATTCATAATTGCAAACAGTGTTGGGCGGGAATAAAATGTGATTTTATCCTCAACAGTCATAAGGTAGCATGCTGTCCCCTATTCATAAGTGAGGAGGTTAAGGAACTTTTCCAAATCTATAAGGTTAGCAGAGGTCAGCAGGACCGCCAAGAATTGCTGGGCAAGTGTCATCCTGCATCTCTCCTGGGGTAGGGGTGTGTGAGAGGCCTTGAGTCAGAGACGGGATTCGGTCCTTAATTTGTCCATATTACCCCGGTTACTGTAGGTTTTCAGTATAACCATATCTGAAATGTGTCAATTTGTTCATTAAAATCATTGTATATGAAAGGTGAGGTGTGTGGGACAGCATCTAACCAACACCCTGAGATATAATAACCCATTCAATTAATAAGAGGATGTTTGGGTATCCAGTATCTATTAAAAAAAAAAAAAAACAGTGAAAAAGATGTTTCCTGACCTTACAGAGTTTCTATAGACCAGGAAAATAAATGGACATGTGATTGACCATTATGATACAATAAACTTAGAAGGCATTTTATTGTTAGTAAAGGATTTTTATTTGCCTCTCCTAGCAGTCATATTAGCTATGGGATGGACATTTAGCAAGGTAACCAGAATTCTTGGATTAAAAAGTTTGAATTTTCTACTCTGGGTAAGGGTCAACAACTGACAATTTGGGGACATAGGAGTGCTGTGTGCTACACAAAATTTAGCATCATTACTCTAGGAGTGTAAAGACACTTGAAGGAAACTCCTTGTCTCGGGAAATACAATTAAAAGGCCTTTACAAAAGATCAATTTAAGGTAATAAGTTCTTACAGGGATGAAAATTTTTCAAAAGAGTAATAAATTCTTAGATTATGGTGATGAAAATAAAAAAAAGGGGGGGGATAAATTCAGAAAAACATGTACTATTTAGAAGGAACATCAATGTCTCTTCTTGTTTTCCTGCAGTTACAGCTTTGTGTGGCAAGTACACTTAGTAAATCTTCCTTACATTTTCACTGTAATACAAATCTTACATAGCTCCTTTCTCAGCTCGTTTTAATTAGTATCAGAATAGGAGAATGGGTATCTCAGGCTGTTAGTAATTTGATATAGAACTTTTCACCTCCAGGTCAATGGTAAGTGAAACACATTTACATATTTTTAAGTGGATTTATTGCTCTTGAAGGGAGCCCAGTTGTAATCCTTCACACCAGAACAGTTATTGCCAGAAAGCCCCCAGGCATTGAAACATTGATCAGGAAGTAACAGGGAGAAAGGGTTCAGTTTCAAGTGCTCTTCAGTGTATGGCTTGCCTTACAAGATCTTCTTAAATTATTTTAATTAATCCTAATTATAATTCTATTTTTAAAGACTGATATCTATCTGATAACAAATTGGATATGGACCAATAAGCTGGGCATATTTTAATTTAGAATATGAGCTATCCAGTTACTCAAAAATAATTATCCATATCAGAAAAAGCAAGGAATTTACTATAGAGCTCATTTTGAGGTAGGGCATAAAAGAATGAGTAATAGAAACTGTATTACAAATTTTAGTAATAGGAATATGGCTTTTACAATTAGAAAGCGGTAGTGCTGGGTACATTGGTCTTGGCATCAAGGGAATTAGAAGTTACTTTTTCTGGATGTGTGTGCCCACTTAACACCCTAGAAATGTCCATAATGGATTCAGCCTTGTCTGATTTCCCCAGCCTCCAAGGCAACATATCCATGGCAACAACTAAGCATCATTATAGCTTCTCAAATATGAAAAAAATAACAATTTCTTAACTCCCTTTAACCTAAGCTTTTAGTAGAAAATGTAAAAAAAAAAAAAAATTCTATCATCACTGTATATATGCTCTGTCAGGCATATTATTAGGAAAGGAGCAAATAATAATAAATAATGTACAATACCTGTGTTTTAGCTTGAAGTACACCGAATGAAAGACTTAAGAAAGAGCTCACATGAAGGTTATTTATTGAGAACATACGAGGATCATGAACTGAGAAACAGTGGAGTGAAACAAGGAAGAAGAAAGAGGAAAGATGAATGGTTAGGTCACCACCATGGGCAAATGGTGTTCCATCCTGCCAGATTTTCTAAGGGGACCAATAAAATATGTCTCAGAATTGTTCCCTTGGAACGGGAGGTGATTTTATTCATTGGCTTCTTTTCTCCAGTTGTTAAGTGTGACTTCATGGGCAGGAACTTCCCTACACCACCCAGTTGCGTGCGTATGACTGGCACAAGGGAACAATCATGCTGCCACATCAGGCAAGTCTCATGGGGTCTAAATAAAACACTGTAGGTTCCCCTGTGTGAGTCTGGTCAGAACCTACGTGCAACTGAATGGTGCAGCAGTCACTGGATGAAAAGATGAGGCTGAGAGAATGTGAAGTGGTCAGGGTGAGATGTCTAACTGCCTAGCATGCTCTGCCCTTATGGTACTCAATACCCAGTGCCTCCTCAAGGAGGTGCACCTTCTTTGAGGGAAGGAACTTGAAAACAAGATAATCTTAAGAAATCTTTTAAGATGCATCCTTTTAGAATTACAGAGTGGACAGATTAGGTAGAGATAAATATATAGGCTTTGGAATGAGATAAATTGTAGTTTGAACACTCTCAAATTTGTATTCATTGTATGGCATTTGTCAATTTATTTAAAGTTTCCTCATTAGTCTGGAAGGGAGGGGAGGTAAAATAGCCACTATCACATCCAACAATGCTGAATACTAAATGAGATTATGTATGTGTACCACCTAGCTCATTGGCTTGAAAAGGTACCATATGAAAAAAAAAAAAAAAAAAAAAGGTAAAAATTGACAATCTCCCTGTTTTCTTACTTCCACCTATTTTCATGCATCAAATAATGCCATGAAGCATAACACATTTTAATATGACTTGAGGATTCCTAAGGTAGGAATAAGTTTTCATAGTACTAAAAACTGAAAAAATAAGATGCTATATGTGGTCTGAAATCTTCTATCAGAGTTCAAAATAGAAATTGGTTTAAGCTTCCTTTTCAATTCACAAAGTTCCTTGCAACTCTAACTTATAAGAAGAGGCCAGCAGATGATTTGGTGTACCAGTTGTTAAACTAATTTTTAAAAAATTTAAGACAAAAACTGATGTTTGGCTGAGCTGTTTCTTGAAACATCAGTGACCCTGAATGCACAATCTTTACAAGCGAATAATTCCCTGAAGCTCAATAGGAGCCCTTGAGATCTTAACCTACACAACAGAACAGCAGGATCAGGCAAGTTGTTGTACTGAGACACCACTTGGGGCCAGATTTTAATAGCTGACAACTCATAATGGATTGACAAAAGCAAAACATCATTAACTTGAATCTACAAAGTCGACATTTCCATATGCAAATAGGAACTAGCACATATGTGCCTGTGTACAAGTCTCATTGCTTGTTTAGTTGTCTGTATGTCTTTTAGGTGGCCTTCCTTTGTCTTTAAGATCCCAGTGGACAAGAACCACGTCTGGTGACCCACTCTGCAGAACAACAGCAGGTGCTCAGATTGGGCCTCACTAAGTGTTTTTTTACGGTAATGATTATGGTGTTGTTGATTTTCTCTCTCGCAAGAGAATTTAAGATCTACAGTGTAATGTCGACACTCAAGAGTGAAAGGATAGTCATGAATAATAGGTTTGAGCAGTGGGACATAAAAGTTACTGTACATTTACATAACAAGGACCATTGGACCGACACTTAAGGGCATGAGCGCAAGAAAGAACATTCATCCTAAGTTTTTCTATATATTGAAGTTCATAATATCAATTCTTACAAAAGATGTGTCCTTCATTGCAAGCTATGTAATTCTTATGTATGTTTCTTGAGAATGATGGGGCTGTGGCATTTTACTTTTTAGTCTAAATTTGCTTGGTTCAGTGGTACAAAAAATTATAGTGATTCTGGCTCGTGAGGAAATGATTTAACCTCTCTGAGCATTAAGTTCTTCAGTACTTGTAACCTATCTTACAGACTTGTTGTTTGGCTCAGATAAGATAAAACAAGATGACATAAAGTGCTATAAAAGCTTAAGCTACTGTTATCAACAAAAAATGTATCCTTTGGGCTGGGCTTACATGACTTAAGGAAATAGCCAATTATGCCATATCCTTTATGAAAAATGTGATCTTGGACATGTTCTGCAAGCCTGTATGAATACAATCAGGAGGCTGAGCAGCCTCTTATGATTCTTTACTCTCTCCTTTTTCCCATTCTCCCCAGTGAGCTGGCCTTTCTTGGCTTGTCTTTCCTTTTCTGTTGCGTATACAAATGCTGTGTGTTAAGATCAAGGAGGTGGACACCTGTTTTGCTTCTCCGAGTTCTATCACTTACTCTCATAAAGATTTTGCTTTGGGCATTGCAGCTGGCATTCCTCTCCTTTCTTTGCCTGCTACCGAAGAGCTCCACAGGAAAGAATAATGAAGGCTTAAACTCTCCCATTCTGCTTCCTCTCTACCTCACATCCTCCTGTTACCAAAGGGGAAACACATGTTTTTCAAATTCAATTTTTTGCTGATGAAAATTTTGTTCAATTTCACAGCTTGACTTCAGAATTTTCCCAAGTGATGGTAAGTTCCATTCCCTTGCCAACAAGGAAATAATCTACAAGCATGTTTGGAAGGAAAACTTAGAAATTGCCCTCAAGCTTTAGTATCAGATAAATATAAGAAAAAAAATGTGTTATGCCAGCCTCTCCATCATTCAAAATACTAACTTGTTTAATGATTGTAAATTTGGGGAAAATATTTAACCTGGGTCAATGGTATTTATTAAGTTACAAAAATGTGAACTTTGAAGCACAGATATTTATAACAGAGGTAACATTTAGACACTGAATAGACAAAGAAGTGAAGCTTGCAGGTGGCTGGGATTGAATGCATTTTTGTTGAGTCAATTTTGGTTGAAAAGAGGGCTCAATTAGAGTTTCTTCCTGTCGTGTGTTATATTATTTTGCTTAAAATAATGTTTTTAATAACTTATCTTTCCTTGTGAAAACGTGTTTCTCTTATTCCTCTTATTTACTTGATAGTTACTTAAACCACTATAATTCCAACTTCCTTTTTCTTTCCTTAGTTCACCACAGCCCAGATAAAGCCCATGCTATAGGTCACTTTCATTAAAGGTGTTATAAAAATAAATGGCTTGTAACAGGTAGGGAAAACGTGAACCAAGAGGAATGGTCCAGAATCTTATTTCCCAGCAGTGCCACAGGAAACCTTCATGTTCTTTGGGGTTTTATTTCTGTGTTCAGTTCAGACCAAGTAAAACCCCCCGCCTGGGTGTCAAGGGCTAGTACTGAAAGCTACAAAAGGCAAGAGAGACCTTTTTCCCTGAAAGGGGTTTTGGAAGTGAGCTAGTTTATTTAATCCCCAGGCAAACCTGAAGTCAAGCTAATCAGAATGAGGGAAACAGCTTCCTACATGTGAGCTAGGACTGTGAGAATTTGTTTTTCAGGGTGGTTTATAGCCAAAACCCTTCAAGGGTGTGGAAGGGCTTTCCAACCAGGGGCACAAATATTCAAGGAGAGCTTGTTTGTTTTATGGTTATTTTTATCCCACAATAAACGGCTTAAATTTGCAGACTATACTTTTTGACTATAAAGTGGGTCATTTCTCAGGATGCCGGTGCTTTCCCACAACAGATGGAATAAATAGGAGAAAATGTTGAGAATACACCACTGAAATTCTGATTTATTCAATCATTAACAAAAAGAAGAGCAATTTCAATGGTAATAGAATGAAAACCCAACTGTTTCTGCTTTCCTTCTGAAAATGTATTTTCTACGGAGAATGCTGCTCTTAGGCGAACACCTATTCAAACGTCAATGATGTATAATCCTAACTTCAGGCAGCATGGTTTTGCGGGTTCAGTAATTTGTAATACCTATGCAGCTAGGGATAAAATATTAACTTTCAATAATATAAGCAGTATCTGTAGTACAAATACTGAAAAAGCACATTATCTTTCAAGAAAGATGTGTATATAGATATAGATACACACACACACATATATATGTATATATGTAGACACTCTGTACTTGGCTTTCAATGCTTCTCAAGGCAGTTGCTTTGCAGCATATTAGAGGAATCACAGTCCACGCATAACCTTTGGAGACTAGGCACTAAGTAGACAACCAATCAGTTTAGCATCCCTTTCTCAGAAGATAATTAGGAAAGAGGGAAACAAAGCCATTTAAAGTGCAACAATGCTTAAAATAATCTTAGCGAGAGGCTACTTCCAGGTTGGAAGCCACACTAAATGCTTCCTGGGAAAATTGTTTGAAAACAATAAAAGTAAATAAAACATGGTAATAGGTTTATAAGAAAGACAGAAAACCAAAAATAAAAAGTCTGTGATACACACACATGCATGCACACTCACAGGATATGTAAGAAGGTAGAACATTTCCATGTATTTTAATTGTATATCACAATAAGTCTGTGGGATATAAAGATTTCAATACATGCTTGCTTACAACTTTCTAAGAAATTGAAGTTCTTCTGTGATCAGTCCTTGATCTGGGTGGATCTACAGCATGTATTTAATGTAGAGCCAGAAACCCAAGGTTGTAGACTGGCTCTGTTATTATTCTGTGGTGGGACCTTGGCTAAATCATTCATTTTACCACTTGGGATCTCCTTTTTGAAATTTGGTAAGTGGACTTCTAAATGATCTGTAAGTGTCCTTCTCATTCTAAAATCTTACCATCTTAAGATTTTCTTTTTGTTTATTTGTCTTCAATTATTACCTTCCTTACTTTAAGCCTATTATTAATTTAAAAATCAACATAGAATTATGTTTGTCATACAACCACCTATATTTTCTAAAGAGATATATGTTTGTGAGGGCAACCCTTCATTTTTGTCTTTTATTATCTTTAGTTTCTATCAGATGAAAAGTTCTCCAGTAGCAAGATGGTAGTTATAATCTATTCAGCTTAGAATAAAATTTCATTAAATCATTTTAGAGGACACCCATTTAATAGATTCACTTATCCCTTACTTATCCCTCTCTTTCCCCTTTTATGTCAGCCCTTGCTCAATTCTTAAAATCTTATAGAGAATGGACCTTCCAGGAAGACTTCACAGGAGTTTTGAGAAAGCTATGTATATAAACACAGTCTGGTTAAACATTTTAAATATACATATTCTGAAAGTTGATGTAGCTTCTCCTGCCCTAACAATGTGAGCAGGACGCAACATTATTGCTTAAACCAGCAAGATCTTTTAAAACGTGCAGTCTGTTTCCTTTTTCAATCCACCCAATAGATGCTGTTGTTTTTGAACCTCTTTCGCTCTCTGTGCGCACACAGTTTCACGACTGTCTCCTGGGGCAGGTACGTGTTACATGGGGGTTTGTTTACAATGGTGGGTTTGATTGTAAAAGCCCTGTATTATGAATAAGCCAGTGGCTGAAATGGAGTGGAACCTTGATTTATTTGGGTAGGACTGTTTTTCAACTCCGTAAATCATATTTTGGTGTTCATTTACCTCTGCATTCTTTTTGAGCCACTGGCACTGAGGCTGACGAATGGGAATCAAATGAGGTGTGCTAAGTGCTTCTGCTGGAGGGTTTCATCACCCCACATGCTGGGGTGTGATTTATCTCTGCAATACATTATGCAACTTATTTTCCTTTACTTATTTTATTTAGTGTTGTCACAAATAATATCAATTGGTCATTGACTGTGAACCCTAAACAGTAGTAAATTAATGAAATAAGAACTCATCTGTCCCCAATTTGATTAGAGCCACTTTGGTTGCACCAAGCCATTTACTATAGATGAACCTCATTTATTAAACAAGCAACTCCGTGAGCTCTGTGTAAATTGTTATGCATAGTATTTGCAGTGTTTTTTTGTTTGTTTGTTTGTTTTTTTGCGGTACGCGGGCCTCTCACTGCTGTGGCCTCTCCCGTTGCGGAGCACAGGCTCCGGAAGCGCAGGCTTAGCGGCCATGGCTCACGGGCTCAACTGCTCTGCGGCATGTGGGATCTACCCGGACTGGGGCACAAACCCATGTCCCCTGCATCGGCAAGCAGACTTTCAACCACTGCGCCACCAGGGAAGCCCTGCAGTGGTTTTAATGAAACACTTAAGGCTGAGTTTTCTATTTCAATCACTAAGAGTGTTTTATGCTTGTGAAATAGGTATTTTCAGACATCCTGTGACTTCAGCCTAAATAGCTCTATCTGAAGTAGGTGCCCATTTATGGAAGGGGTGGCCTTTCTTTTCATTTTGGGGGAGACAATAGGAGCAGAGGTGGGGCACAGGGCTTTTTTAGGGGAAGGGCTTCTGGGAAAAGGTGTCCCAAGAGGAGTGATTAAAGTTTTATCACAACACAGAGACTATCACAGTTTCTGCGGCAGCATTCCAATATTCTTCTGCTGAGCTAGCATAAGAATTTCAGACCACAGGAATGCAGAATTCTAAGTGGTCAATTTACCTTGGAATTTGGAAAGGTAAGTTTCACAAAAGAATGTCTTTATAAAGAACAATCTGAATAATTTAAATAGACAATGTCAATGTTCCTTTGTAGTGGCTTAAAAAATGTAAGGAGGTCAAACATAGCCCAGAAAAAACATAGAGAGGTAGGGAAAAGCTGTAAATCAAAAACAGGGGAAACATAAGTGAGTTCAGTATGAAACCAGGTGACAGCCTCTGGGTACCAAGGAAACTGCCACAAAAGCAGGAGAAGGGATGAGGGGTATAACTGAGGGGATCATATATCCAGAGCTGACTTGGAGTAAGAGGGGTTGATTGTACAACTTCAGTGAAGGGCAGACGAACAAAGTAGAGAAACAAAAAAGTCATGGTGGATGAGATAAGAACATTCCTGAGAAGTATCTGTATGAGACTGAAGCAGAATAAAAATTGGAAACATTTGGTAGAGGTTGTCTTTCCAGAACATAAATGAAGGTGGGTGGTGGTGATGTAATGCAGAGTCATCCTACATGTCTTTGCTAAGGACATATGCCCTCCTCATGAATTCACATGATGAGATCTACTGCAGTCAAGATATGATTAAAGAGCTGCAAGACAATCATAGCAATGCTAAGTGTTAAAGTTAAAAGCATATTCAATATCCTTGTTTTACTGAAGAATTTGATGCATGCCAGCACCTCAAACCCTCAGATGTTTTCAAAGAAATTTAGAACCCTACAATTCTAGAACTTACAAACTGGAAATGAGGGAATTTAGATATCTCAGTCCCACAGATTTTGTGAATGGCGTTTCCCAGGAGTGATTGTTTATATTTTTTCCATATATAGTTATTAAATGAAATCTAATTCACTGGTAAAAATTCATTAATTTAAATAAAAGCTAGAAAGTCCATTCAAACAATCTCCTTTTTATAGGGAACATATCAGGGAAGGAAGGGGAAGGGAGGGAGAAGGAAGGAAAAAAGGCAATGGATTTATGTATAAATATTATTATTACCGAGTTATTTTTATAGTACATTGTACAACATATGAATACGATGCAACATTTAGTCTGAGGAAAAAGGAAATGGAAAATATTAGATAAAATATGTCTAGGCCAGTACGCCCCAAAGTGAGTGTCTGACAAAATGATTTCTTGGTCAAAAATGTTTGAGAAACAACTGCAATGATATATATTTCTTCAATAGTCACAGTGGATATAGTAGAGGTTCTGAGTAGTGCTGCAGTATAAAAAAGCTGTCTGAGTTTGTTTCAACTCACATTTCAAAAATACATTTGACTAGGATAACTTTGTTTCCTTTAATACCTGTTAACAGCCTATGGCACTAATGTTGCATATTTGGGAAATGCTGCTCTCAGTACTTCTGCAGAACTCACCTACAAAGTCTAACTCTTTTAGAGATTATGCACAGGAAAATGTGTCCAAGGGTAGAATTACCTACAAGAAAAGCAAAGTTTATAAAGGGAATTCTTAACTCTGAAATATTCACAAGTGACAGATGAGAGAATGAAAATCTCATTTGGGGAGTTCCCAACTCCAAATATGCTCTATTTTGCCCATAACTGAACTTGAAGTTACAAACTCAGCCTTTAGAATGCAGTAGCATCAAAAAAAAAAAAAAAAAAAAAAAACCTTGCAGATAGTATGCTCACACTTAACAACATTCTATTTCCCGTTTTTGAAGCTGTGGACATGACTGAAACCCACTTATGAAAACTGTAATTCCTGCTCAACTTTCTTTGTTATCTGAATTCCACATCCTCTATTCCAATCACACTGCTTAAATCTCTCACTCTAAAATTAGCAATTACTCCCTTCTGATTATTTCTCAGACTCAACTCCCTCAGTGTCTCAGAGGCATTTGATAGTGTTGTTCATTACCTTCTTGAATGCATTCTGCTCCAGGTCCTCTGTGCCACATCATTCTTATTCTCCTCCCACCTCTCAGATTACTCTCTTGATCACTGTTTCCTGATCCAGTGATTTCACTGCTCCTCTCATGTCACAAATCCCAAGTTCTAATCAGATATTTATTTCCCTTCATGTTCATTCCTTTAGAGTCCACACCTAGTCTCTACTTACTAATGACCCTATTGCTCTATGTAGCAACATTATTTTTTTCATGTTTAAAATATAAGTGTTTCTAGTGCTTTGTATGCATTTGCTTTCCACTTGTCATGACATTTTACATATTAAGCATCAACCATTTATTAATTTCTTGGAATATGTCACTACCCTGGCAGGCACTATAGAGGCAATGTTGCTCGAACTTCAAGAAACTCATGATTTAACGTGAGTTAAACATAAAATTTAAATAAGTTGTATACTACAAGTTCAAGATGTTTAAGTTGTTATGGAAGGAGAAAAGGAGTCCAGAGAAGCATGGGACAATATTAGAAAAGGCTTAAAAGGAGATGCAACATTTGAGATGGGTCTTGAAAGATAAGTTGAAGGTCATATGAGGCATAATAGAAAGAGAAATGTTATTCCAGGCAATAAATATTCATAACTTATTTAAAGAAGTGGCAAGAACTTTGGTGTGCCTGTGGGGTGGAGGGCAGGGTTTATGTACCTTGTTTGGGTTTGGAAGGGTTGTTAGGAGATGAGACTGGAAAGATATTGAGCCTGGTTTACTATGGATCTTGAATGACTTGATAAGGAGTTTGGACTTGACCCTGAAGGTGGGATAGATGATCAGAATTTGAGCAGCCAAGTGCATAATTAGGTCTATATCCAAGAATGGTCATGCTGGTAAGAAAGAGGTTGGAAAATAGAGGATGGGATGAAGGACATGAATATTGTCTCCCACCAAAGCTTTCCTTATTCTGAGCTCTTTACTTAATTCCAGTCCTCCTGGGTGACGTTATGACATTTTACTACACACACACATACACACACACACACAAAATTTTAGCAGTAACTACTTTTTTCTTATGACATCAAAATTAAGCTCTTCTGCCTGACTTTCAGTGTCTGCTATAGACTGAATGTTTGTGCCCCCCAAAATTCATATGTTGAAACCTAATCCCCAAGGTGATGATATTTGGAGGTGGGGTCTTTGGGAGGTGATTAGGTCATGAGGGTGGAGCCCTCATGAATGGGATTAGTGTCCTTATAAAAGAGACCCAGAGAGCTCCCTCACCTCTCCTACCATTTGAGGACACAGCAAGAAGATGGCCATCTTTGAGCCAGAAAGAGTCCTCACCAGATACTGAATCTGCTGGCACCTTCACCTTGGACTTCCAGACTCCAGAATTGTGGGAAAATAAATTTCTGTTTATAAGGCACCCCATCTGTGATATTGTTGCAGCAGCCTAAATGGGCTAAAACAGTATCCTTCATGTTTCCTCAAGGACATATTATCCTGCATATGCAAGTATACTCCTTTTCCAAATACCCAACTTTTTTTTTTTTTCCATCAACACCACCCTCACCTTTATCCCATAGTCATTCTAGCTGAACTCTGTTCTTCTTTGCTCCTCCTCTCCCATTGAAAGATCTTCTTCATGGATTCAGATCAAGCCTATTCAATTACAAATGCAAACCCTCTCTTCTCCCATGAAGTCTTTCCTGGAGACTTTCTTGCATCTTGCCCTTGCTCTCACTGGTATTTTTCTTTTCTCAAATGCTTTGGTATATTCTGGATATCACAATTCTTGTATTATCTTCATTACTTTTACATTTAAGTCTAATTTCAAGTAACATTTTTGTTTCTTGAGGATCAGGACTATGTTCCTATTATACTCCTGAGTTTTTCACTTTTTAATGAACAAATTACAAATGATCAACATCCTAAAATAAATATACAAGACCCCTGTTAGAATGTTGTTGTAATGTTGGTTTCAATGCAAAAATCTGCAATAAGTAAAATAATGTCTAAATTTATTGAGCATATATTATATGCAAAACACTAGCATATATTATATGCTTGGTGTATTTATGTGTAATACTCATAATACCATTAGGCATGTACTATTATTGTTATTATTATTATTATAATAATCATAACCACCATATCCATATAAACTGAGAGATACTTTAAACAATTGCTCAAGGTCACTGATTCATCCATCCAAGCAATACATTTTTATTGAGTTTTTATAATGTCCCAGGCATGGTTCTTAGCATCTAGGAAGTAACAGTGGACGAAATAAAGTTCTGTCCTAGAAGCAGGGCATTTTTCTTGGGGAAATAGACTATTAAAAATTTAAACATTTTAATAAAACAATTTAACAAAGGATCTTATAACAATGTTTGGTAGAGTGATACATGCTATAAAAATAAATCAGGGCAAGTGCATGCAATGCAATTGGTAGGAAATCATGAAGCCAGCATAGAAAGGTAGGTTGTCAGACTCTAGATTCCCTGTAATAAGTCCCCTATTATTGTTAGCCTCAGGTACAACTTCATTACTGGTATTTGAGCCCTGCAGTAATCTCTCCTCACATGTATATTCTAATGAAACTCAGGTCTCATCAACATCAAATCTATGTTCTAATCAGACAAATATACTTATCTTCAAAAATGTACTCACCATGGCTCTTGTGTTTGGCTCATGCTATTCTTTTAGTGTATGCACACACTTACACACACATACATATGTGCACCCACACAGAGTCTTTTTTACTTGAACTCAGATTCAACTTATTCTATAAAACCTTTATTGTCTATTAAAAGAAGAGTTGCATCTTCAATTTTGTTGGCAATTTCCATTATATATACTGTTATTCTAGGCAATTTATAAATAATGAAAAGAGAACAATATGTAATTTTTCAAACACTGAAGAAATATAACTTTGGATCTACCTTTTTGTAGCATCTGCATTAACAGTGATTTTAAAAATTAGCATATAAAATCTGAAAAATTCTTTGAAGTATTGAACCTTCTGATTAAGATAAAACATTGAGGACAAATACAGATTTGATCTGCATGGTGTTAATTTAACAGCATTAAATTCAAGATAACCCTTAAACACTTGTGTATTATTATTTAAATTTTATATCCTCCAATTCCCCCAAAATGAAGAAATAAATTAAAATCGTTCTTTATGTCATTTCAACCATTAAATGTTTAAATACATTTAAAAATGATGACTCAGTCATAACGAAGAAAATTTTTTTCTAAAGAAAATGAAGTGAGTGTATTCATAGCTAAATGGGAAAAAAAAACATGTTTGAGAAAAAGCAAAATGCTGAGAATTCATATAACATTTGCACCATCTCAAACTAATCCTCCAGTGACCTTGCCAATAATTTTTACTCTGAACAGCCACACAGGGAAAGAACGGGCTTCTCAATATAAAATAGTATTCATTCTGCTTTTTTATATTTCTAACAATAATAAAGGGTCAGAAACAGGCCTTGGCTGAAATGCTGATTGCTATTCCTGCTTTCCAACACTTTTCCAACTTTAAAATATCATTTAAAATACAATTTGTATATTTTTGTAAACTGCAGAGCTATTCAACACTGTACTCAGTAGGAACTAGTATATGTTGTTAAATCTGGTTATTTTATTATTCTTTTTGTTTTGGACACCCAAATCTCTTTTATTGGAGGGGGGCAGGTGGTGGGGGGCTCTCACTGCAGAGCTTGTTCATTAGCACTGTTTCCTAAGTCCTGCAGCTTCATCACATCTGGCAGCTCGGGTGGGCTGGAGAAGGGCTCGATGCTAAGGACTTCAAAGGCTTCATCTGCCCTGAAGGCTAGCCCCACAGTGGCTGGGGCCTAAGGTCGTGCTCTCTGGCTGGTGAAGCCACACTCTCCCAATGTCTTTCCGTGGTCCTGAAGCTGGTCGTCCTTGTACAGCTGCTGCTTGTCTGGTGGCCACTTGAGGATGCCCTCAATGATGCGCTTCAGCTCGAACAAGGTGTTCGAGTCCTTGGCGTCTGTGAAGATGGTGGTCTTGTGGTGTCTGATCATGAGGAACACATACATCACGGAGGCTGCCTCTCCCCCAAGTCCGGCAGATTTAACCAGAAAAAGAAACACAAATAACAGTTAGTAGTTAAAGACTTTAAGTTGCTGCTATTACAGATATAATACAAATTTGTTAGGGCTGCCCTAACAAAGTACTACAAACTGAAATTTATTGACCAACAGTTCTGGCGACTAGATGTTCAAAATCAATGTGTTGGTGGAGTTGGTTCCTTCCGAGGTCTGTAAGGGAAGGCTCTGCTCCAGGCCTCTTGCCTTACCGTGTAGATCACCATCTTGTGTCCACATGATGTTTTCCCTGTGTATATGTCTATCTCCAAATTTCCCTTTATCTTTGATAAGAACTTGCCTTAATGGACCTCATCTTAATTTGATTGCCTCTTTAAAGATTCTCTCTCCAAATAAGATCACATTTGGACATATTGGGATTCAGGATTTCAAAATATAAATTTTGAGGGACACAATTCACCACATAAGAGGCACTTTCCTCATTTTTATTTGAAATATTATTTACTATTTTATTTGTTTATTGTCTAAAATATATAGATTATAAAATATGTATTTGGAATAGTATGTGGATGGTTCTTCACAATTACATAGATATATCCAAATTGGAAAGGAATAACTTAAATTGCCTCTGTTTTCAAATCGCATGATTTTATATAGAGAAAATCCTAAAGACTCCACCAAAAAATAAAACTTGTTAGAAATAATAAATGAATTCAGTAATGTTGCAGAATACAAAATCAATATACAAAAATCAACTGCATTTTGATACACTAACAATAAACTCTCCAAAAAAAAAAAATTAAGAAAACAATCACATTTATAATAACATCAAAAATTTATAGAAAGGAAGAGTTGAACAATGGTTGCCAGGGCCTGGGAGGTGAGAGAAATGGAGAGATGTTGGTCAAAGGGTACAAACTTTCAGTTATAAGACAAATAGGTTCTGCCTCAACATAATAAAGGCCATATATGACAAACCCACAGCAAACATCATTCTCAATGGTGAAAAACTGAAAGCATTTCCTCTAAGATCAGCAACAAGACAAGGATGTCCACTCTCGCCACTATTATTCAACATAGTTTTGGAAGTCCTAGCCATGGCAATCAGGGAAGAAAATGAAATAAAAAGAATATAAATCTGAAAAGAAGAAGTAAAACTGTCACTGTTTGCAGATGACATGATACTATACATAGAGACTCCTAAAGATGCCACCAGAAAACTACTAGAGCTAATCAATGAATTTGGTAAAGTTACAGGATACAAAATTAAGGCACCAAAATCTCTTGCATTCTTATACACTAATGATGAAAAATCTGAAAGGGAAGTTAAGGAAGCACTCCCATTTATCACTGCATAAAAAAGAATAAAACACCTAGGAATAAACCGACCTAAGGAGACTAAAGAACTGTATGCAGAAAACTATAAGACACTGATGAAAGAAATTAAAGATGATACCAACAGATGGAGAGATATACCATGTTCTTGAATTGGAAGAATCAGTATTGTGAAAATGACTATACTACCCAAACCAATCTACAGATTCGATGCAATCCCTATCAAATTACCAATGGCATTTTTTACAGAACTAGAACAAAAAATCTTAAAATTTGTATGGAGACACAAAAGACCCCGAATAGCCAAAGCAGTCTTCAGGGAAAAAAAAATGGAGCTGGAGGCATCAGACTCCCTGACTTCAGACTATACTACAAAGCTACAGTAATCAAGACAATATGGCACTGGCACAAAAACAGAAATATAGATCAATGGAACAGGATAGAAAGCCCAGAGGTAAACCCAAGCACCTATGGTCAACTAATCTACAACAAAGGAGGCAAGGATATACAATGGAGAAAAGACAGTCTCTTCAATAAGTGATGCTGGGAAAACTGGGAAGCTACATGTAAAAGAATGAAATTAGAACACTCCCTAACACCATACACAAAAATAAACTCAAAATGGATTAAAGACCTAAATGTAAGACTGGACACTATAAAACTCTTAGAGGAAAACATAGGAAGAACACTCTTTGACATAAATCACAGCAAGATCTTTTTAGACCCACCTCCTAGAGTAATAGAAATAAAAACAAAAATAAACAAATGGGATCTAATTGAACTTAAAAGCTTTTGCAAAGGAAAGTAAACTACAAACAAGATGAAAAGACAACCCTCAGAATGGGAGAAAATATTTGCAAAAAATCAACAGACAGAGGATTAACCTCTAAAATATATAAACAGCTCATGCACCTCAATATTAAGAAAACAGACAACCCAATCAAAAGATGGGCAGAAGACCTAAATAGACATTTCTCCAAAGAAGACATACAGATGACCAAGAAGCATATGAAAAGCTGCTCAACATCACTAATTATTAGAGAAATGCAAATCAAAACTACAATGAGATATCACCTCACACCAGTTAGAAGGGGCATCATCAGAAAATCTACAAACAACAAATGCTGTAGAGGATGTGGAGAAAAGGGAACCCTCTTGCACTGTTGGTGGGAATGTAAATTGATACTGCCACTATGGAGAACAGTATGGAGGTTCCTTAAAAAACTAAAAATAGAATTACCATATGACCCAGCAATTCCACTACTGGACAAATACCCAAAGAAAACCATAATTTAAAAAGACACATGCACCCCGATGTTCACTGAAGCACTATTTACAATAGCCAGGTCATGGAAGCAATCTAAATGCCCATTGACAGATGAATGGATAAAGAAGATGTGGTACATATATACAATGGAATATTACTCAGCCATAAAAAGGAAAGAAATCGGATCAAGTGTAGAGACGTAGATGGATCTAGAGACTGTCATACAGAGTGAAGTAAGTCAGAAAGAGAAAAACAAATATTGTATATTAATGCATATATGTTGAACTTAGAAAAATGGTTCAAATGAACCCGTTTGCAGGGCAGAAATAGAGACACAGATGTAGAGAACAAACGTATGGACACCAAGGTGTGGAGGGGGGGCAGAGTGGCGGGTGGCAGGTGATGGTGTGATGAATTGGGAGATAGGGATTGACATATATACACTAATATGTATAAAATGGATAACTAATAAGAAACTGCTGTATAAAAAAATAAATAAAATTCAGAAACAAAACAAAACAAAGATAAATAAGTTCTAGAGATCTAATGTACAGCATGATGACTAGAGTTAACAATATATATTGTATACTTGAAAGTTGTTAAGATAGTAAACCTTATGTGTTCTCACCACTCACACACATAAAAAGGTAACTACATGAAGCAATTTATGTAACTAATCAGATTGTGGTAATCATTTCAGTGATATATACATATACTAAATTATTACATTGTACATCTTTAAAAAAATAACATTGTACAACATAAATATATGCAATTTTCTTTGTCAATCATACTTCAATAAAACTGAAAAATAAGAAATAAAAAGAAAAAATGTAAAAAGCTGGAAAAAATATATAGATTTAAAATAATAAATGAAATACTTAAAGTTAGATTCTGTAGTTGTTTGTTTTAATTTTGAAACATTTAAAGTTCAAATGAACTGGAAACTGAAAAGTGACTAAACACTACTATTCGAGTTCATAGGCTAAGTGGACACCAGTCTATGATGTAAGATGCATTTGAGCTGCTAAGAATTGCTCATACCTCCAATATATGTACACTGCCAGTGTCTGACTAATATCTGATGTTCCAACAAAAGATTGTCTCACACTGAAATGTACATATTTCAGAAAGTAGAGGCAGATCAAACCAATCATCAATCACAAAAATTGTGTTGAAAATAACTTAAGATTTCTTCCAACCTATGGTTGTTCACCAACCAAAAGCACAAAGTGCTGTTGCTCTTCCCACCAGGCATCCCTATCATACGTCTAGGCTTCTCTACACTGTCAGCTTTAAGTCCAAAATACTAACATTTTTGCCTGAACTGCTAAAATGGAAACTTAACTGAATATATGCCTTAATTCCCTTTTTCAGCAAATATATATGGGACTTCTACCATGTACCAAGCACTGTCATAGATGCTTGAGTACTTTTTTGAGGGGAAAGCATCCCTGTCTTTGTGGAGCTTATGTAGAGGAATTAGGAAATGTGTCTTTTCTTGTGTCCCTGAAATTTGTTATCCACACAACATCCAGAGTGATCATTTTAAAGAGAACTCTGACCTTGTCACTACTTATTTAAAACATTTTCATACTTTCCAATTGCTCTTGATTAAACCCCAATACCTTGATGTAGCCTTCAAGGCCCTGTGTAATCTGGTTCCTATTGATTTTGCCATCTCATTCCACATTGTTCTCCACCTCACCCACTCTGTCCCAGGCACACTGGCCCTCTAGCTAATGGTGACAATAACAAAATCTCTCCCATCTCAGAGCATTCACACATTTGTTTCTTCTTTCAGGAGCTCTCTTGCTCCTCACATGTCCACTTAGAACGCTTCCTTTATGTCTCAGCAGACACACCACTTCTTCATGGGTATTTCCCTAACCCACCAAATTTAAGTCCAGTATCGCTGTAATACCTACTTAAAACTTCTCACTTATAACAATTGTAAATAATTATATGTATAATGTCTATCTCTCTAATCAGATTGAACTCAATTAGGACAAAGATCATGTAGGTTTACAATTGTCTTCCTATTCTTAGCACAGTACTCAATAAATATTGATTGAGTGTAAGAGGAATGAGGTAGAAGAGAAAAGAGAAAGACTATCTTGACTGTTGGAAAGGCCAACATTACACTGGAATGAGCTTAAATTAGAATGGACACTAATTTAAGGGTAGAGGTTTGGCTTCTGGGCAGAAAACTTCAGAGAAAACAACTTATTTTAGCCAACATTTTCCAAGTACATTCAATGGTGTACCATCCCCATAAAATGCTTCTCAAAAGCATGATAGCATGGTTAAAGAACTTTGCCCAATATTTTCTGCCTCTACAGATTCACACTGCCTATCATGAGCTCCTATTAAGAGCTCCAAGAACTCTTCTAGTAAAGAAATCTGTTTAACAAATCCCTCTCTTCCTTTAGAATAACTAGTAACATGCAGGGGCACTTGCTGAAAAATACTGTTCTGAGATATAACACACCTCCTCCACTCCCTTATCGTTTCCCTTACAAGTAAACGTATTTAGATGGAAAACCTCATTCTGCATTTTTCCTTGTCTCAAAAGAGAGTCTTGGATTTAGAAGTTTGGTTTTTACTGGTTGATTGAAAACTAATGTATAACATCAGTAGTTTTAGCCCCCTCTTTACAGTATAGGATTTATGTAATTTTTGGATAATTGATGTATCAATACATATGGATTTATAGTATGATATAAGTAGCCACATACTTTCCACCTAGAATTCTTTTAGCCTAATAGTATTATAGATCAGAAATTGTCAAATATTTTTGCATGCAAATTCCCAGTATTTGTGTATTTATAATATTATAATATGCCATTATGTAATTTAAATGTACAACTATACTTACATATAATTTATTTTATAAAACATACCCCAAAATAAAAGCTTTAAATGCTGACATAAAATAAATATAATGAAAGTTCTTAATATTTTTTCTACTATTTCATGAATCATTTTGCATAACACCTGGATTGCATGCATCCACCTTATCTTAAATCTAACTTTTATAAACTATGACTGGTTTGGAGCTCACCAGGGGATGATGAGCCTTCGGATTGTTGTTCAAGAAAAAGTGACAAAAAAAGAATAAGTGACAATGTGTTTGAGGAGTTACAGGCTTCATTTACCCTGTAAATGACTCAGCTGCTATTTACTGGATGTGGCTTGTTTAGGTGGGTAGAATGAACTAAATTTGGAGGCTTTGGAGAAGATATTGGTATGTAGACAAAGGATATATCTTTATAAAATTTGTGTCAGGATTGAGATGTTGCATAATTTACATCACAGGTACCAGACTAAGCCATGTCTTTACCTTGGTCTGGGATCCCAAGAGGGCACAGTTACAAAGGCACATGTTTCTCCTAGATGACCAGACTACAAAGGCCATGTGATTCCTTGGGCATGGATCTATCAGGGACTCAACGTGCAGAAAGTGAGGGTTAGGAAAAATTGATTCTAGGCTTTTGCTTATTGACTTTTACTCAAGGAAAATCCCAAAGATTGATTTTAAAGTTAGTGAATATGAAGAACCCTAGCAACACTAATAGCATATAATATGACAATACTTGTCATATTATATAATCAAATTAGTTTGATCCTCTATCCTGGTAGAGACTATCTTTAAAGAAGCCCTTAGAGGGGATTTATCACATATTTATACAATGTTATGAGTTTGGAAACTCCTTGAGATACACAGTTATTCATCTTTAGAGAAAAGCATTATGGTCACCTAAATGAGAAGTAGTATTTCTGAATGATTAGGAACACTGACCTTGAAGGGAGATGGGTCTGGTACCATTTTCCACTTTAAACATCTTAAAGGCAATATCATCAAGGACAAGATATTTGATCTCTCTGAACTACCATAAAATGTAAATAACTATAGTCCCACAAATCCTACCTTGAATTAAAACACTTAACAGAATGGTGCTATAATTAACACTTAGTAAAAGGTAGTAATAGTTTTTCTTCTCCTTCTTCTTCTTCTTCTTCTCCTTCTCCTTCTCCTTCTCCTTCTCCTTCTTCCTCTTCCTCTTCTTCTTCTTCTTCTTCTTCTTCTTCTTCTTCTTCTTCTTCTTCTTCGTCTTCGTCTTCGTCTTCTTCTTCTTCTTCTTCTTCTTCTTCCTTTTCTTCTTCTTTTTTACTTTCATGAAAGAAGTGAGAATAAATCTGTGATCCAAAGTGTTTTCCAGGTATGTCACTGAATCCTAAATTTGCTCTTTACATTTCATATAGATGCACTTGACTACATTAAACCTAGTGACCATATGTCAGCTGACAACTTTGATTAAGGAATCTTCAGTGTGAACTTGACTTAATCTTTAGCTCAAGTGGAAAATCTAGTAGTAAGGCTTTCTCTCCTCTGAGGTTCTGTCAAGCACTGTGATCCATAGAGACAGAATGGGAAGTTAAGCCAAAGAAGCACACCATAAGTAAAAATTCTGTGGAATTGAACCCAAAAGCAATCATGAAAGGACTGCAGAAAAATTACTAATCAACACTGCAAAGGCAAATGATTCCTTCATCCTGTACTGGATGAATCTGAGAGTGAAATAACCTCCACAAGTTATCCCTTAAGGATAATGAGTTACAAATAACACACCCATTAATCTTGATTTTTGAATGATATTCTAGAACAACTTTTGAGTTCTAACGCATTTGGAATGATTGTCAAAGTTCTCCACTAGAGACTGGGTGAGAAATTAATCAGCAATAAGTTTTATGGACTTTATATGTTGCATTAGTCTAATTAGCTACTAACCCCACAGGGGTAAGGGCTGGAATTAGAGTTTTCAGATGAAATAAATTGAAAGTAGAAATGATCAATTCTTCCTTTTCCTCAAAGAAAACATAGATCTTTAAAAAGTATTTTTTCCTTTAACAAAAAGGGACCTGGGTCCATAATCTAATAAGTTAAAGTAGACTCATTGATTGCTCTCTAAGGATCTGGAACAGTCCATGAAGCAGGCACAGAATAAAACAGAAATAGCTTCGGCAGAGAACTGATATTCCCATTCATGCTCTGTGGAATTACAAATGACTGGGCTTTCCATTGTGATACATTTCCTCCTACACATCTGCAAAGAATTGTGCAATATGTTTAGGAAAACACTGTGATTTATTTTCAAGGTCTAGGAGATTTCAGCTTTCTTAACTCTTTACTATCCTGGAATAATCAAGACTAAGCAGGTTTCCTGAAGAAATTATTTTCTTAAATTATTTTCTTAATAAAGTAATGTTAATGGAGAACATATATAAAGTTTTAAACTTCTGCAAACCAACACAACTTCCCAAGCATGTAGCAAAGATTGAACACCATCAGACACCTTTATTTTTTGGACCAGTTAAAAAGTAGAGCACACTCACCTTGCACCACTAGAACCTGGTCATTTTTATTATGGTAAACATTGGATTCATTAGCCTAACACCCTCAAGGCAAAATTCTAATGACCACTGGATCATAACAAGATGGATGCCACAGGAGAGCCATTTAACTTGATTCCAAACATAAAATTATTTACAAAAAAAGATACAATTGAATTGTTTTTTGCACAAATGCTATAAAATATTTTTATTAAAGTAAAAACAGTGATAGGAAAAACAGAAAAGGAGAGAAAATATCCAAAAACAGCCAAACATATTTAACAGAGATGAAACCCATTCTATTTCCCTGGGGTGAAAATGTGTGGTTTAACATATGAGAAGGATATTTCACTTGGTGTATGTTACCCATCATAGCAGCACCAGTAGGGACAGCTACAGAAAACGGTCCATTAGTTTTTCCATAATAAACTCTTTTTTCACTGGCACACTCTTGGGATTCTTTGACATTATTTCAGTGTAGTTATTGGTGGATGGCTTCAATAATTGGAACTCTCACAACCTGAAATTAACATTTTCATGTCACTCTAGTATATGTTAAATATTGCAAAACTTGGTTTTAAGGGCATTCTCTCCAATATATGTGATTCCAAAAGGCAAAGTTGTAAATGAAAAATGCTCTTTATATTTCTGCATTTTAGATTTGCACTTGTTTCTCAAATTAGCATGTCAAGACACCCATTCAATGTAACTTTATCATGCTCAAGGAAGGACAAATGAATGAGAGTTAACAGCTCCCAGTTGGAGTCTCCAGTGTGTCTAACATATACCTAAGGCAATAGCCTCCACACAAGGGAGTTCTCTGAAAATATGTGCCCTATAATGTACAGGAACAAATAAGAATTAGATGGAAGTCTTCACTGAGGTTAAAAAAAAAAAAAAAAAAGTCAACACCCAGTTGTGCCAAGTGCCAGGAAAAAGATATGGTCCTTATGCTAAAAAGAAATCACAGTCTAATATAGAAGCTAGAATTTAGGCAGCAGAGTGAAGTAAGTTCAATCAGAGAAATATTTAACCATTTAAGGCAGAACACAGAAGCAATGTGATTTGTGCATGCCAGAACCCTCCTTGGAAAATTTTCTTACAGCTACAAATGATATTAGACTTCATCTGACTTTATGTCCTCTCTAAATATTATGGATAAGACTAAAACCTAAAGAGATAACATGATTCATGCAGGGACCCACAGCTCATTTACCTCACGGCTCCAAATTCCAAATCTAATGTTTTATTGACTACAGCAAACACCCCTTTGGGAAATACATGGTAGTGTGTCCCTAATTCATAAGACCAATATGCACATTATTACTTTCTTCTCAAAGACTACAATAAACTGTGGAGGGTGTGGCCTGAGGGATGACAATTAATTTCTTACTTACTTTATCCTTCAATTGTGCTATTTAATGAAGGAATCATCACTGAGAGACCAGGAACTTAGAAACAAAGTTGAACTAAAGGTCTAAGAGAATAAGCAAAAAAGAAAAATAGTCAGTGTATTAGGTCCATGGAATAAGAGATGATCATTTCAGCATTAAAAAAATGTATCTTAATAACTCTTACAGAATGGGTAAGATTTCTTGAGGAAAAAGAAAGAAATAATAATCATGAAAATCCAGTCAGCTTAAATGATGTCATTCAAGAAATATTTATTGAACATTTATTATGTTCCATGCACAACATTGGACACTAGATGTTGCACAAGAGATGTCAAAGTTCCTGTTTTTAGAAAGGTATTAGTTTAGTTTAATTTAATAACCACATGAATAATTCAACACAAGTCAAGTACTCTGTGATAGGAACATAGTACCATGAGGGGTTATGACAAAAGATTCTGACATAGCCTGGGAGGTCAAAGAAGTTTTCCTGTACAAACTGATACTTAAGTGAGATAAAGGATAAATGAGAATTAACTAGGTTAAATTGATGAGGCAAAGGAAGTCATGTCTAGACAGGTAAGGGAAGAGAACTGTGAGATTGGTCTGTGATCCAGAGATCATATTAGTACATGTGAAAGACTGAGGTCTTTGTAGTAGATTAATTACACTAACAGCCCCAATCTATCGCACCTCCCTAAATTCATGCCCTTCTACTGCCTCCCCACAATGACTCCAAGCTTGCCCTGTGGCTTGCTTTGGCCAACAGAACAGTAGCAAGCTGGACCCAAGCAGAGACTTGAAATAGCACTTGCACCTTGCTCTTTCCTGTCCCTCCACCATGAGAACATGTTTGTGCTAGCTTGCTGAATGAGGAAATGTGGAGCAGAGCTGAGTTGCCCAGTTGTCTCTGCTGAGGGCAACTCAGGCCACCCAACCACCAGCCAGACCCTTGGAAGAACCCAGTCAAGATAAGCAAAGCAGCCTGGCTGATTTGTAACTAGTGAATGAATCCTGCTAAGTCCTGCTTGTATCAGTAGAGCTCCTCAGGCGCACCCAAAAGGACTACCCAATCGATCCACAGATTTGTGAACTAAATAAATATTTAATGTCTTAAGCCACTAGTATTTGTGATTGCTAGGTGGCATAAATATAGCTATAGATAACTGATATAGTGGTAAATGTGGAAAATGGATAGGCAGTGGTATATAGTGTGCTTGCGAGTGGAATGATTTTCAGGCTATTGCAATAAGACATAATAGCAGCTTGGACTAAGTGATAGTGAGGATGAAAACAAGGCTACAGAATCAGGGCAATTTGGATTTAATTCTCTAGAAAATGGTGAATGATTAAAGGCTTTTAAGCAGGCAGATAGTGACAGGAACAGAGTTCTACTAATTTAGGAAAATTAAATTGACCACATTTTCATGAACAGATTACAGCAGAAAGAGAGTAGCAGCACAGAATACAAGATCAAAAGATTGAACAACAACAACAAAAATGGTTAAATGCAAGGGGGTATCTCTTCACAACCTGATATTTAATGAAGAGCCTCAGACAATGAAACCATTCTGAGGCCCATATTCAAGAATAGATTCTCAATCTTTCTAGATGTTAGTATCTTAATTAGAGGACTTTTTGACAGCTCAAACTCAGTTAGTTGGTTACTTGAAAGTGAAATGGAATCTATGGATTTAAACATGATAAATTAGTTCCAAGACTGTTTTGCATTAAGTGGTCTAGTGGATAAGAAATTAATACAAAGATATAAACAGTTTAAAGGGCATGAGATTCATTTTAATGTCCATTTCCACATTGTTGGCAAAGGCTCTCTATAGATTAAAAACCTAATATGGACAACAGGTTAATCCTTTCTGACTTTTCAAAATTTTCTCAACTTCATCATCATTACTATAATAGGAATCTTATTCTATAATACATAGAGACACATTATAGTCTCTCAGTGAATGTTTAGTCACTCCATAATATTCATGGTATAATATGGAATAGAAAATGCTGAAGAGAGTAAGCCATAGATTTTAATTTTATCTCTGTTTGAAGCCAACTCCTCCCCTTTGCATAAATCCTATTTCTTCTTGCTTATTTAAGGACATCATTCCAGGAATTCCTTGAACAGCATCACTCCAGCAATTCTTCCCTCTTCCTCCCACATAGATATTTTTCTCTCTTTCTTGTATATAGTTGAAATCACTGTATATAAGTACAGTTAAAGAAATTCTCTTGTTTCATCTTCCCTGTCACTTTTCTACCCATCACTTTGTTGTATTTATTGAAAAACTCTGAGGGAGTTATCTATTCTTGTCGTTTCTAATTCTCTCCTTCCATATTCCTTCAAACCCAAACAAGTTGGGTGTTTTCCTCCATCACTCCATCAAAATGTTCTCATCATGTATACCACTGATGCCCACATTGGTAAATCCAGTGGCCACTATCAGCAGCATACCCACTTCCTTGATACATTTTCCTCACTTGCATTTCATACCACCCACTCCCTTGATTTTTGTTCTTCTTCTTTTCTCAACCTTGTTTATTGGATTCTTTTCTACTCTCCAAACTCTTAATGTTGGAGCACCCCACAGCTTTGTCCATAGACTTCTCTTCACTATCTCCGTTCACATCTTTGATGATCCCACCCAATCACATGGATTTTAATATAACCCATATGGCAACTGCTCACAAATTTATATCTCTAGCCCAGGCATCCATCCCAAATAGCACATTTATATCTCTGTCTACTTAACTATCCACTTGAATATCTAATGGACATCTCAAAATTAGATTTTGCCCTAAAATAAACACTAGACTACACCACCTGCAACCTTTTACATATCAATTGGTGGAAACTTCATCCATCTAATTGCTCAGGAAAAAAAAAAAATATATATATATATATATATATATATATATGTATATGTATATATCCTTGACCCTTTTCTTTTTTCATACTTTGCATCCATCTTATCAGTAAATTCTGATATATAGCCAGAATCTCATCACTTCTCTTCATCCACACTTATACCATCCTGGTGTGGGCTACCATGATCTATTACTTGAATTACTGTGATGCCCTCCTAATTGGTTTCCACGTTCTTCTTCTGACAGTCTATTCTTAACATGGCAACCAGAATAATGCTTTAAACATTAATACAACTCATATCATTCCTCTATTCAAAACTGTGCCATATCTTCATATTCATGCAGACTAAGAGCCAAAATTCTTTGAATATTAAATGTCCCCTACCTCTGTACCTGAATGCAGTTACCCCACTAAATTCATCTCCTAATATTCTCCTCCCCCTACCCCCGAGTACAGCTATGACATCTCCTTACTTTTTCTTAAACATGATGAAAACATTCTCACCTTAAAGGATTTGCTCTGAGTTCTCTGTTTATAACACTCTCCCTCCAGATGTATGCATCTCTAATTCTCTACCTTTCTTTAAATTTCTGCTCAAATGTCACCTTCTCAATGATGTTACCCTAACCTCAGTATTTAATATGGCAGTCTAACTCCCTTCACCAAACCCTGGTACTCTTGATTTCCTTTGCCCTATTCTATTTTTCCCCATAACACTTATTACCTAAGAACACATTAAATAATTTACTTATTTATTGTATTAATAGTTTATTTTCTGCCTCCCTCCTCTTGAACATAAGAACTGTGAGCTCAGAAATCCTTGTTCCATTCAACAAAATATTCCCAAGAATAAATAGAGGCTAACACACACACACACACACACACACACACACACACACACACACACACTAAATAATTATGTATTGAATGAATGGATGAACAAAATGATATTCTGATTTATATGAAATGACATACTCCACCCTGCAACTAAACCCTGTGTTGTATTATGAATTGTTTCTGTGATTACAATTAATGCCTTTTCTGTTGGCTTATATATCAGAATCAGTTTTTAATGTGAATTAAGGCATCTTTGTCTCACTATTCTCCCTTTTATAACTTAATCATCTACCATTACTGCTACTTTGCATGCAATGTGGAGGCCCTGCCCTCACCGAATATAAAATCCAGGAATAACTGACAGTACCAAGTGACTTGTTGGATGTGGGGAGTGTGCAATGACAAATAAGAGTCAAAACCCTATGAGACAGAAAGGACAGAAATCTAGTTGAGTGATTTACTCAGAATTACACAGTAAATTAGCAACAGAAATGGAAGAATATGGGATTTCTACTTTCTGGTGAAGGTTATATCCACTAGAACTTACCCCTTAGAGTCTAGCTCAAAGTTCCATACATTAATGGCTTGCTTCCATCAGGATGAGACAACTGAAGCTACAAGGTGTAGATGATATGTTCTTCTCATCCCAGGTCCATGTTGGATAGTCCCCATAGTTTGAGCCTCACCATCCCCTTTCTCTCTCTCATTATATTCAAACTGAGGAAGCATAGTGTTTGAGTCCATGTATTTTCTGGCATAGCATTATGGCAATTATCTTGGTGTTTGAGTATGTGCATGTATATGTGCATGTAATGGAGAAAATTCAAAAAAATCAGAGATGGTGAGGGATTGTCTCTGGTAAAAAATGAACAATGTCATGTTGACACTAGCAAAAAGCACACTTCAACTCTGTTGTTCTACCATTCTTCTTATGTCTATCACATATGATTGCAAATCCTTATATGTTATTTACATTCTCCCTACATTTTGTTCAAGAGTTTTTCTGTGCTTAGATAGTGAAATTTCACAGAGCCTAACCAGCTAGATTGCAGAATATTTCATCTTTCCATGCTCTGACTCCTGTTTCACATCTAGACATAGTATTGATTGTTGTCGATACAAAATTGATGAGAAGAGAAACAGAATAAAGGCAAATAAGTGAATGAATAAACAAGTACGATTAAGAACTGGGAAATTCTCTTAATTAAACAATACCAAATAAATTGTAGCTAATGCAATATATCAAAATGGTGGAAATAAGTTTCCCTTTCTTACAGTAGCTTATTTTCAATATTTTAGTACAGGTTTCCCCCACTATCCAAAAGTAGAGCATACCTATGAAATCTTTTGTAAGCCAAAATGGTCATAAAGCAAAGAAACAATTGCCTTTTTTTCATAAAAGTGAAAATCCTC
Source organism: Aethalodelphis obliquidens (assembly GCF_003676395.1). Classification (NCBI taxonomy): domain Eukaryota; kingdom Metazoa; phylum Chordata; class Mammalia; order Artiodactyla; family Delphinidae; genus Aethalodelphis; species Aethalodelphis obliquidens. The sequence continues at coordinate 19,375,370 of NW_020837957.1, read as the reverse complement.
TTAGGATTTGTTTCTGTTTGTGAAAATAGGTAGGTCTTTAGTAAAGTTGAAGTGGTGTAAAGCAAACTTTTGAAAAGCAGGGGATACCTGTATTGAACATTTTCATGACTTTTAAACTCTGATCTACTCTCATGTTCAATGAAGTTAACTGCCCAGGTATATTTATTTTATGTAGAATAGTGGATTCTGTTGAGGTTTAGCTAACTATTTACTTCAAAGGATGATTTTGTAGGAACAATATTTGAAACTCCTTCACTTCAATGATTCTAAATTTCCCACCACATATATCCAAAGGATGTGGTTCCTTATGCTCACAACTTCTCAAGGACCATGTTATTTCTTTTCTTTATCCATTTTCCAGTAAATTATCTATGATTTTGTAGAGTAATATCACTCTTGATCCAAATAAATACAAAACATTCTGATAGTGATAATAGTCATTATATTAGATTCTCAAATTCATTTTGATAGTATTGCCCTAACCAACCACATAGTAGCTCTGATGAGTTCTATAGCATAGGAATATTGAAATTGAAATTATTTGATGAAGTCTGCACCAGCAGATTAGTAAGAGGCTACCTCTCTCCTCCTGAAATGTATTTTGTTGCTAGAAAACCTGAGTGGGTGGACTTGAGAGAACTTAAATGGAAAGTGAGTTTATTCCTCACTTTTTCATTAACTAAGCCTGTGATTAAAGTGAGGCCTCAGTGTTATTTGTCTTTTTCTTCCATTTGTCTATCTTTAAAGTGGTTATAGTGGTATTTTTCAATAACTGTTTGTGGTCAGAGATCACGTAAATAAATAATAATAACCCTTTAAAAATACAATGCCATAAAAGTAGAGTATTGAAAAAGCGCGGACCCCAGAGACGGGCGCGAGCCGCGGCTAAAAGCACGGACCCCAGAGACGGGCGGGAGACGCTAAGGCTGCTGCTGCCGCCACCAAGGGGCCTGTGTGCGAGCACAGGTCACTATCCACACCCCTCTTCCGGGGAGCCTGTGCAGCCCGCCACTGCCAGGTTCACAGGATCCAGGGACAACTTCCCCGGGAGAACGCACGGCGGGCCTCAGGCTGGTACAACGTCACGCTGGCCTCTGCCGCCGCAGGCCCGCCCCGCACGCCGTGCCCCTCCCTCCCCCCAGCCTGAGTGCGCCAGAGCCCCCGAATCAGCTGCTCCTTTAACCCCGTCCTGTCTGAGCCAAAAACAAACGCCCTCCAGCGACCTACATGCAGAGGCAAGGCCAAATCCAAAGCTGAGCACCTGTGAGCTGTGAGAACAAAGAAGAGAAAGGGAAATCTCTCCCAGCAGCCTCAGAAACAGCAGATTAAAGCTCCACAATCAATTTGGTGTACCCTGCATCTGTGGAATACATGAATAGACAACGAATCATCCCAAATTGAGGAGGTGGACTTCGAGAGCAAGATCTATAATTTTTTCCCCTTTTCCTCTTTTTGTGAGTGTGTATGTGTATGCTTCTGTGTGAGATCTTGTCTGTATAGCTTTGCTTCCACCATTTGTCCTAGGGTTCTATCCG
>NW_020837957.1:19204658-19373825 GCF_003676395.1 Aethalodelphis obliquidens | reverse complement strand
TTTGTGTAAATTTTGTCTGTATAGCTTTGCTTCCACCATTTGTCCTAAGGTTCTATCTGTCCTTATTTTTTTTTTAAATAATTATTTTTTAATTCAATAACTTTATTTTACTTTATTTTATTTTACTGTATCTTCTTTCTTTCTATCTTTTTTCCTTCCTTCCCTCCTTCCTTTCTTCCTTCCTTCCTCCTTCCCTCCCTCCCTCCCTCCTTTCTTACCTTCTTGTCCTCTTTCCTTCTTTATTTCTTACTTTCTCCTTCCTTCCTTCCTTCCTTCCTTCCTTCCTTCCCTCCTTTCTTTCCTTCTTCTTTCTCCCTAATTCTACTAATTCTCTCTACTTTTTCTCTCTTTTATTCTGAGCCGTGTGGATGAAAGGCTCTTGGTGCTCCAGCCAGGAGTCAGGGCTCTGCCTCTGAGGTAGGAGAGCCAACTTCAGGACACTGGTCAACAAGAGACCTCCAAGCTCCACATAATATCAAATGGCGAAAATCTCCCAGAGACCTCCATCTTAACGCCAGCACCCAGCTTCACTCAACGACTAGCAAGCTACAGTGCTGGACACCCTATGCCAAACAAGTAGCAAAACAGGAACACAACCCCACCCATTAGCAGAGAGGCTGCCTAAAACCATAATAAGGCCACAGACACCCCAAAACACACCACCAGACGTGGACCTGCCCACTAGAGAGACAAGATCCAGCCTCATCCACCACAACACAGGCACTAGTCCCCTCCACCTGGAAGCCTACAAAACCCACTGAACCAACCTAAGCCACTGGAGACAGACATCAAAAACAACAGGAAATACGAACATGCAGCCTGCAAAAAGGAGACCCCAAACACAGTAAGATAAGCAAAATGAGAAGACAGAAAAACACACAGCAGATGAAGGAGCAAGATAAAAACCCACCAGACCTAACAAACAAAGAGGAAATAGGCAGTCTACCTGAAAAAGAATTCAGAATAATGATAGTAAAATTGATTCAAAATCTTGGAAATAGAATGGACAAAATGCAAGAAACATTTAACAAGGACCTAGAAGAAATAAAGATGAAACAAACAACAATGAACAACATAATAAATGAAATTTAAAATACTCTACATGGGATAAATAGCAGAATAACTGAGGCAGAAGAACGGATAAGTGACCTGGAAGATAAAATAGTGGAAATAACTACTGCAGAGCAGAATAAAGAAAAAAAAATGAAAAGAACTGAGGACAGTCTGAGAGACCCCTGGGACAACATTAAACACACCAACATTCAAATTATAGGGGTTCCAGAAGAAGAAGAGAAAAAGAAAGGGACTGAGAAAATATTTGAAGAGATTATAGTTGAAAACTTCCCTAATATGGGAAAGGAAATAGTTAATCAAGTCCAGGAAGCACAGAGAGTCCCATACAAGATAAATCCAAGGAGAAATACACCAAGACACATATTAATCAAGCTGTCAAAAATGAAATACAAAGAAATCATATTAAAAGCAGCAAGGGAAAAACAACAAATAACACACAAGGGAATCCCCATAAGGTTAACAGCTGATCTCTCAGCAGAAACTCTGCAAGCCAGAAGGGAGAGGCAGGACATACTGAAAGTGATGAAGGAGAAAAACCTGCAACCAAGATTACTCTAGCCAGCAAGGATCTCATTCAGATTTGATGGAGAAATTAAAACTTTTACAGACAAGCAACAGCTGAGAGAGTTCAGGACCACCAAACCAGCTTTACAACAAATGCTAAAGGAACTTCTCTAGGCAAGAAACACAAGAGGAGGAAAAGACCTATAATAACGAACCCAAAACAATTTAGAAAATAGGAATAGGAACATACATATCGATAATTACCTTAAATGTAAATGGATTAAATGTTCCCACCAAAAGACACAGATTGGCTGAATGGATACAAAAACAAGACCCATATATATGCTGTCTACAAGAGACCCACTTCAGACCTAGAGACACATACAGACTGAAAGTAAGGGGATGGAAAAAAGATATTCCATGCAAATAGAAACCAGAAGAAAGCTGGAGTAGCAATTCTCATATTAGACAAAATAGACGTTAAAATAAAGACTACTAGAAGAGACAAAGAAGGACACTACATAATGATCAAGGGATCGATCCAACAAGAAGATATAACAATTGTAAATATTTATGCACCCAACATAGGAGCACCTCAATACCTAAAGCAAAAACTAACAGCCATAAAAGGGGAAATTGACAGCAACACATTCATAGTAGGGGACTTTAACACCCCATTTTCACCAATGGACAGATCATCCAAAATGAAAATAAATAAGGAAACACAAGCTTTAAATGATACATTAAACAAGGTGGACTTAATTGATATTTATAGGACACTCCATCCAAAAACAACAGAATACACATTTTTCTCAAGTGCTCATGGAACATTCTCCAGGATAGATCATATCTTGGGTCACAAAGCAAGACTTGGTAAATTTAAGAAAATTGAAATTTTATCAAGTATCTTTTCCAACCACAATGCCATGCGACTAGATATCAATTACAGGAAAAGATCTGTAAAACATGCAAACACATGGAGGCTAAACAATACACTACTTAATAACAAAGTGATCACTGAAGAAATCAAAGAGGAAATTAAAAAATACCTAGAAACAAATGACAATGGAGACACAACGACCCAAAACCTATGGGATGCAGCAAAAGCAGTTCTAAGAGGGAAGTTTATAGCAATACAAGCCCACCTTAAGAAGCAGGAAACATCTCGAATAAACAACCTAACCTTGCACCTCAAGCAATTAGAGAGTGAAGAACAAAAAAAACCCCAAAGTTAGCAGAAGGAAAGAAATCATAAAAATCAGATCAGAAATAAATGAAAAAGAAATGAAGGAAACAATAACAAAGATCAATAAAACTAAAAGCTGATTCTTTGAGAATATAAACAAAATTGATAAACCATTACCCAGACTCATCAAGAAAAAAAGGGAGAAGACTCAAATCAATAGAATTAGAAATGAAAAAGGAGCAGTTACAACAGACAACACAGAAATAAAAAAAGATCATGAGAGATTACTACAAGCAACTCTATGCCAATAAAATGGACAATCTGGAAGAAATGGACAAATTCTTAGAAATGCACAATGTGCCAAGACTGAAGCAGGAAGAAATAGAAAATATGAACAGACCAATCACAAGCACTGAAATTGAAACTGTGACTAAAAATCTTCCAACAAACAAAAACCCAGGACCAGATGGCTTCACAGGCGAATTCTATCAAACATTTAGAGAAGAGCTAACACCTATCCTTCTCAAACTCTTCCAAAATATAGCAGAGAGAGGAACACTCCCAAATTCCTTCTACGAGGCCACCATCACCTTGATACCAAAACCAGACAAAGATGTCACAAAGAAAGAAAACTACAGGCCAATATCACTGATGAACATAGATGCAAAAATCCTCAACAAAATACTACCAAACAGAATCCAACAGCACATTAAAAGGATCATACACCATGATCAAGTGGGGTTTATTCCAGAAATGCAAGGATTCTTCAATATATGCAAATCTATCAATGTGATAAACCATATTAACTAATTGAAGGAGAAAAACCATATGATCATCTCAGTAGATGCAGAGAAAGCTTTTGACAAAATTCAACACCCATTTATGATAAAAACCCTGCAGAAAGTAGGCATAGAGGGAACTTTCCTCAACATAATAAAGGCCATATATGACAAGCCCACAGCCACATCAACTTAAATGGTGAAAAACTGAAAGCATTTCCACTAAGATCAGGAAGAAGACAAGGTTGCCTACTCTCACCACTGTTATTCAACATAGTTTTGGAAGTTTTAGCCACAGCAATCAGAGAAGAAAAGGAAATAAAAGGAATCCAAATCGGAAAAGAAGAAGTAAAGATGTCACTGTTTGCAGATGACATGATACTATACATAGAGAATCCTAAAGATGCTACCAGAAAATTACTAGAGCTAATCAATGAATTTGGTATAAAGTAGCAGGATACAAAATTAATGCACAGAAATCTCTGACATTCCTATATACTAATGATGAAAAATCTTAAAGTGAAATCAAGAAAACACTCCCATTTACCTTTGCAACAAAAAGAATAAAATATCTAGGAATAAACCTACCTAAGGAGACAAAAGACCTGTATGCAGAAAATTATAAGACACTGATGAAAGAAATTAAAGATGATACAAATAGATCGAGAGCTATACCATGTTCTTGAATTGGAAGAATCAACATTGTGAAAATGACTCTACTACCCAAAGCAATCTATAGATTCAATGCAATCCCTATCAAACTACCACTGGCATTTTTCACAGAAATAGAACAAAAATTTTCACAATTTTTATGGAAACACAAAAGATCCTGAATAGCCAAAGCAATCTTGAGAATGAAAAATGGAGCTGGAGGAATCAGGCTCCCTGACTTCAGACTATACTACAAAGCTACAGTAATCAAGATAGTATGGTACTGGCACAAAAACAGAAAGATAGATCAATGGAACAGGATAGAAAGCCCAGAGATAAACCATGGCACATATGGACACCTTATCTTTGATAAAGGTGGCAGGAATGTACAGTGGAGAAAGGACAGCCTCTTCAATAAGTGGTGCTGGGAAAACTGGACAGGTACATGTAAAAGTATGAGATTAGATCACTCCCTAACACCATACACAAAAACAAGCTCAAAATGTATTAAAGACCTAAATGTAAGGCCAGAAACTATCAAACTCTTAGAGGATAACATAGGCAGAACACTCTATGACATAAATCACAGCAAGATTTTTTTTGACCCACCTCCTAGAGAAATGGAAATAAAAACAAAAATAAACAAATGGGACTAATGAAACTTCAAAGCTTTTGCACAGCAAAGGAAACCATAAACAAGACCAAAAGACAACCTCAGAATGGGAGTAAATATTTGCAAATGAAGCAACTGACAAAGGATTAATCTCCAAAATTTACAAGCAGCTCATGCAGCTCAATAACAAAAAAAACCAAACAACCCAATCCAAAAATGGGCAGAAGACCTAAATAGACATTTCTTCAAAGAAGATATACAGACTGCCAACAAACACATGAAAGAATGCTCAACATCATTAATCATTAGAGCAATGCAAATCAAAACTACAATGAGATATCATCTCACACCAGTCAGAATGGCCATCATCAAAAAATTTAGAAACAATAAATGCTGGAGAGGGTGTGGAGAAAAGGGAACACTCTTGCACTGCTGGTTGGAATGTGAATTGGTTCAGCTACTATGGAGAACAGTATGGAGGTTCCTTAAAAAACTACAAATAGAACTACCATACAACCCAGCAATCCCACTACTGGGCATATACCCTGAGAAAACCAAAATTCAAAAAGAGTCATGTACCAAAATGTTCATTCCAGCTCTATTTACGATAGCCTGGAGGTGGACACAACCTAAGTGCCCATCATCGGATGAATGAATAAAAAAGATGTGACACATATATACAATGGAGTATTACTCAGCCATAAAATGAAACGAAATTGAGCTATTTGTAATGAGGTGGATAGACCTAGAGTCTGTCATATAGAGTGAAGTAAGTCAGAAAGAGAAAGACAAATACCGTATGCTAACACATATATATGGAATTTAAGAAAAAAAAATGTCATGAAGAACCTAGGAGTAAGACAGGAATAAAGACACAGACCTACTGGAGAATGGACTTGAGGATATGGGGAGGGGGAAGGGTGAGCTGTGACAGGGCGAGAGAGCGGCATGGACATATATACACTAACAAACGTAAGGTAGATAGCTAGTGGGAAGCAGCCACATGGCACAGGGATATCGGCTCGGTGCTTTGTGACCGCCTGGAGGGGTGGGATAGGGAGGGTGGGAGGGAGGGAGACACAAGGGGGAAGAGATATGGGAACATATGTATATGTATAACTGATTCATTTTGTTATAAAGCAGAAACTAATACACCATTGTAAAGCAATTATACCCCAATAAAGATGTTAAAAAAAAAAAAAGTAGAGTACTTAAAAATTTCATTTTTCTTCCCAGATTGAAGCTTATTTAAGTAATGTTCTATATGGAAAGAATTCTGCTAAAGACAATCCATTTACCTGAGTGCTCTCTCCAACATTAACACCATTCCAGATGTGGTTTTGTTTATTCTTTTAGGTCTAGCAAGCCAAAGAAATGTTCTTAATTTTTTTAAGTGTAGATTTCTAGGCACAGATAACATATCTGGCATTTTGACAAATTGCTTAGCTCTAAAATGCATATTTTTTATTTTTTTGATATATGCCCTTTACTCCATGTCAGTGTTTCAAATATTCACTCAAGGAAACATCCCAGTCACAGGCTGAATGCTTTTGAGAGTGTTTATGACCACTCAGAGTTCAACTCAAAGACCATAGCATTGGAATTGGGTTCTTAATATTCCTTTACTAGAGTTACATCATCTGTACTTTCTTTCCCAGAATGGAAATAAACTAGTGTTTACCTGTATATATATATATATATTCAGGGAGTAAGGCTTGGATATGGCCATAACTAAACCCTACATAGATCAACCAATCATATTCAGTTGAGAGATATTTATGTCCATAGATCCTTAAGTGGGTAGAAGATCACAGAACGTTTGGAATGTATTTCTGATCCAATTGAAGATTGCAGTCCATCAAAGTGTAGAGGATGAAGGGGATGAAAACATCAGCCTATACAGTGTGCCAGGTATAGTTCTAAGCTTTATAAAATTTACATATTTAATCTCCACAATCACTCCTGAGAGTATCCCCATTTTATGGTGAAGGAAATTGAGGTGCACAGATATTAAATAAATTACCCAAGTTCACACAGCTAATAAGCGACAGATCTGGGATTTGAACCTAGGCAGACTGACTTCCAAGCTGTGCTCATAACATTAAGCTACACTGTAGCAAAGATCAGTAGCAGAAGAGTGGTCAGAAGACTACCATACGTTTAAACCAAGGAAAAGATTTCAGTGAAGAAGAAACAAAGATAAAAAGCATGGATATCTGATGGCAGGTTCCATGAGTGGGTTAGGGAATGTGTTTGTAGGCACACCGGAGGATGTCAATCAATATAACAGGCAAAACTGAGGAAGTAAGAGTGACTTTGGAGCAAGCCTTACTACATGCAATGGGACAGAATCTAGATGAAATTTAAGGAGAGAACTAGAAGAGACCCTGACTCACTCAAAAACATTTCTAGGTAAAGTGAAGGAAAATTTAGGGGTTCTGCATTAAATAAATTTCCTATGAAAAAGGAAGAAGTGAAATTATCTGCTGTGAGTGAAAGGATAAAGATGTTGGGAAGCATGCTATTTGGATGCTACCACAGAAGAAGAAAATGGTGATCAACTGCAAATATGAAGCATAATAACCTACCTCTATAATAAGATCATTTTTAAAAATATGTCCAGAATACATTGATTTTTAGACTTTGTATTCCCTATTATTATTAACATTTAGCTACTTAATTAATATTTAGATATTCCATTAATATTGTCCTTCAATGTTTAGAATTTTTTTGGGAATCTGGCATGCAAAATAACTGGGATTGTTTGAGATTCAGTGCCCACCACCCTATGTAGGCCACATGTCAGGAGTATGTCACCCAGTGCCAGATGTCTCTCCATCAACAAAAAAAACATCCACAGAGAGTTAGCAGGACATTGAGAGCACTGTCCAGGCCATTTGAGAAATAATTTAGGAAAATGAAGCTCTTCTTCTAGAGAATCAAAGAAATGGAAGGACTGCTAAATGTCTTCTGGTCCAAGTGCTTGATGTGACAGCTTTCAGATTCTCCAGCAGATGTGACAGAGAAGTTTTGACTGTCTTTGCTGAGACTGACTCTTCCAACAGAATTCTTTTCCTTCTCTCTCCAGGAAGAAAGGCTCTGTAGTTGAGACAGCTAGATAGGGAAATATAATTCCTTCTTTCTTTCTCTAAAACCATGATTTTGAAACTCAGCTATACAACAAGTATCTCTCTGTTCTTCAGAATACAAAGCATCTTTTGCCAAGTTTTCAAGACCCTAAAGTTTTACCCCACACTATATATCCTTTTTTTTTTTTTTTTCCTCCATTGTACAGTCAGGCTAATCTTACTCCATTCTACATAAAAATAGGCAGATTGTTATTCTGTCCTAGTGGCTATTTTGGGTTTCTATTGCTGTATAAGAAATCCTTCCAAAATGTAGTGGCTTTAAAACAACACTTTTATTTTTTATTCACAAGATTCTGTGGATAGGAATTCAAGAAGGATTCAGTTGGAATGTTTTTGGCTTCACCTGGTTTCATTAGAGGTCAATCATTTAATAGTCATCTTTCAATATTATAAAGAATACAGTGTTCATAATGGCTTTATTGCATTATTTTTATAAAGGTATAATTCTATTTAACTAGTTCCCTATTGATGGGTATTTAGCTTGTCTCTAATTTTTTTACCATTGCCAACATTGCCATAATTAATGCTCTTTGTGGTTTTAAATGGGTGGGTCTCTTTGGACAAAGCTCTACAAGAATAGCTGAATAAATTCATATAAATTTTAGTACAAAATAAATAAACCAACAAATAAAAGGTAATTCAGTCAGGACCACCTTAAGAGAATGACCGCTTTTCCATCTCTTCTCCATTTCCATTCTGATAGTGAACTGTATCACTGTTATTTTCATTTGCATTTCCTTGAGTATTAGTGAGGTTGAGTACTTTTTTTATGTTTAATGATCATTTGTAGTTTTTTCTTCTTAATTTTCTCTTCATACCATTTTCCCATTTTTATTGGGACTTTTTATTTTACATCTGTAAGCAGTGGATAAAACATAGATATTATGTCTGATGACTCTAGTGATTTTCCCCAAAGAAATTATCTTTTAACTTTATTTGTAATGTATACTTCCTATAGAGAAAATGTTTTAAAATGTTTGAGGTAAAAGTTGTTTTTTTCTTTTCTTTTACTACTTCTGGTTTTTGTTTCATGTGCCTCAATATTATCAAAATATTTACTTATATTGTGTTTCAGTGGTTTTGCTGCTTTATGCTTTATATAAATATTCCATCTATCTGGATTTATGTGTGTATGTGTGTGTGTGTGTGTATGCTGTCTGAACTCTATTCTGTAATGCAATTACTTTGTCTCTTCCTCCACAAATGTAAAATAAATAAACTAAATATAACCTGCTTTAATTTCTCTAGCTATATGTATGTTTTGTTTTGTTTTATTTCAATATCTGTGACAAAAGTTTTTTGTATTATTGTCAAAAATTTCTGGCTATTCTTGCAAATACATTCTTCTAAATGACATTTAGAAAAAAATGTTTACAGTTGTGTCAAACAGTATCATGCAACATTTTATTGAGTTAAGGTTAAAAATTAAGTTGGGAAAAATAAAAAAAAAAATATAACATTGAATCCCCTCACCAAAATGCATATTATGATTGTTTTATTTTACATTTATATAAGTATTCTGTTATAGTCCTAAGTTTCATGGAGTTATTTTATATAGTTATTTTCTTTTTACGCTGCAATAAAATTTTTCCTATTATATTTTCCTATTATATTTTCTTTCTTGCTTGCTATTAGTGACATATAAGAAAGCTATCAATTTTTTACAATACCAAAATTTTTCTACAATATCAAATTTTTACATTAACCAAATATTGGATCATTTAAATGTCTTAAGTAATTGTTTCTTTCAGCTTGTCATTTGATTAACAAATTTTCTAGGTAAATATTTATATTATGTTCAAACAATGATCTTTCAGAATCTGCCTTTAAATTATGGATATATTCACTTGTTATTGCTTCAGTGTTTATTACATTGGTTAGATCCTCTTAAATAATGTTAAATAATTTCTAAGTAATTTGAAACTTATAAAAATGTATTTCTTAAAAACGCTTAAAGCTGCAACTAGCACAACATTGTAAATCAACTATACCCCAATAAAAAATTTATAAAAACAGTTAAATTCCCTTGATGTCATTGAGTTTATGATGTGGTACCAGGCACTGTAATAATTACTATTATGTGGAATAAAAGTTAAGACAAGCTGGTCACTTGTTATGTAAAGCTTGTGCTTCCAATGTGTAATGTACCTGGCAGTAGTTCAGGAAATTATAAGACTGAGGGAAAGATCATTGACTTCGATCATTGAAAAATAAGTGGTTACATTTGAGATTGGGGTTTACAATTTTTTTGTTTTGATTTTGATTATTTTGTGTTTGTCTTTCTTGGATGAAAAGAAATGTTTTAAAGAAAAATAGAGGAAAGATGGAATAGTAGGCAAGGCAAAAGCTGAGATCGATGAAGAAGCCACAGATAGAACATGAATGGATGTGTGATGACCAAATAATAAATAAAAGTGGAGAAAAACACATGTGTAACTTGAAGGAATGGGCCATGTCTCTCTTATTTTACTATATAATTCTAGTAGTTGGTAGTATGACCAGCACATAGAAGTGCTTAATAAATTTGTTGAATGAATGAATGAGGAATCGGTGCAAATCTGTGGACTACGTACCCACCTTTAACCTAAATGGCAGGTTTGTCCACCTCCAGATAATAATTCCCAAAGGTGGATTAAAGTCTAGCTTTAACATCCTCACTCCCAATCCCAGTGAATACATCAGTCAGCAGCCTCATCTCCATAAGTGAGAGCTCTAACTCACTTTTTAGGGCCGCCTCTGGTAGGAGGAGAGAGATCTTGGACAAGATAAGAAAGATAATTATTCAGGTAAACTGAATAAGTTCTTGGTGTTCCAGGCTGGCCTTCTCCTACTGAGTCCTTTCAAAGAAAATGGAAAAGTGAGGAAGTATGCTATTTGATGATGAGGGAGATTTCAGATTATCTACTGTTGGTTCAAAGTTGCTTTGTGATCCATAATAATATGATACTGTAAATAAATAGAAACAAAAATGAATCCATCATCCAGTACCTTTTCTCTGAAATAAGACTGCAGAACTATTCACATGAGAAATCTGAGTAAAGAAAGTTACTATCTATATTACATCACAGGAGAAAGTTTTTAGTCAAGACCTAAAGAAATTTGAGCATCTTAGCTCTGCATTGAAAAGCACATTTCTAAGCCTCAGTAACTTGGTAATGCCTAAATACAGAATTTTTGACCAGGACGGTTTGTAGCCAGAAATACACTGATGATTCAACCAAACTTTAGGGTACTCGTTTCAAATGTCACAGTATTATACTTCCACATAAGAAGAGATGCAACATCAAAAAATACTAATTACTACAAAAAGTTCTGAAAAACTAAAACAAAATCCTGTGGCAACAAAAACTGTATAAGGAGATTTCACATGCTCTGATTTACTCATACCTGTGGGCTTCCTTAATGTTTTTCATATGGTGCGTTAGTTCAAATATCACAGATTACTGAAATGCATATTACTGATTAAGTAAACTTCTGTATAAACCTTTTCTTTTGCGGGGGAGCTAACTTTTGTGCTGAATTTTGTCATATATTGGAAAGAATGTGGAGATGGGAAAACTAGGTTCTACACTTGGCCCTGATTAGCTCAGTGTCTATTGAATGTGTTATCCATGTAGCCTAACTTCTCTAGGACTTAAATATGAAATGAACCAGTTTATCTCTAAAGCTGATCCTAACAGACCTTTCTCAGCTAGGTAAGGCCAAGTAGGAGTGGGCTTTAATGTGGCTGAATTTTGAAGACTGAACTTAGCAGAAGGTAATTGAACTCATTGTGATAAATCCAATAAATGTAAGCAATTTAACCAGAAAATTCAAATTAAAGGGAAGAAAGCAGTAGGGCATAGACTGAGGTAGAAATTTGGTTAGGAAAAAACATAAGACATTCTTCTTGGGCCAGGAAATCTTATGGTTTAATGTCACTCTACTTAACACATCAATCCTGGACACTCTGAGTGACTTCATTTGGGCATGTACTTGAGGATTGAGTGGGAGAGAATTGCAGATAAAAATGCTATATCAATCCTAAAATATCTGATATCACCCTCTACCAGAACTATCATGCCTGGCTGTCAAACCCACAATTCTCAGCAACATCTGGAAAGATTCCATATCACAGGTTGTATCAGCTGGGTTTGGCTGGGCCAAATAAGCTTACCACCTGCTCTATGGTGGACTGTATGTAGTGAGGTAATTGCAACAGGCTAGGAAGAGACCTTGTGTAATGGATACCCACTGTTTTTATCTATATGACCAGGTGACAACAAAACAGCCCTAAAATGGACTCTGCCCAGCTGATTCTGTTTCCTTGGCCATATCCATTGTCTGTTTGAATAATGGATACAATCTGTTTGAAACTCTGCTTTGAAATTCCTGGGAAGTTCTGAATCAGCTACGCTGGGTGATCTGGTTGTGTTCTGTCAATGTGGTCACCACCCTCACTTCAAATTCTGTGGCAAAACTGTTGAATGTGAAAAACTCAAGTGCGGGGTGGGGGGGGGAAAGACTATTGGCATGCGATCTAGATTGGGCTGTTTATTATGCCTGGAGGTTTCTGGGAGACCAGAAGATTAAATTCTCACTTAGAATCTCCACAAAACATATCCCAGTCACCCTGCGGAAAGGTCTGTACTTCACTTTCACACTTACACTCTTGGGAGATAGTAAAGGGGAGATGGAGGAAACAAAGCCAGAAATGAAAGGGCAAGGGTTCAATATATGTAAATGTTTCTACATAAGTTGATAAAAAACACATGACTCTGAATGACTTCCAAAATGCTTGAATCCTATAAGACACTCAAAAAAAAATGAATGATCTGAACACCATCTGTTTGTCCTTTTGGTGCATGTGGTAATGGTCACTTATCTGACTACCTGTGGATATGGAAATGCATTTGAAATAATGAAGGACCCTCTGCTCTATTATAATGACAACTACCAGTGACATTTGTAACCTTAGCAGCAGGTTAGAAACTATTTATGTCCACTCCCATTAAGAATTTTACCTTTTTTGACACATCCATTTGATTCTGTTTGAAAGAGAAAATCATTAGTCTGACCTAAAACCAAAAATGAAGACCAACTTCTCTCAAGTAATTTGCATATGCTTAACTATTCATGAGTTCCCTGCTGAGCATCAAAGGTGGTTATCAATCTACCTACACCCTAAACTTCTATAGACCACTCATTTTCTGTTAAAGCATGCTCAATTCCCTATGAAATAAAACTTGAGATGAGAAGCATAATAGGCAGTACTTACTTTTCCTTGGGGAGCATTTTGGCATTTTTTGCAATGAATATAGTTTATCCATTCATTCAACAGATATTTATTAAGTAGCTACAGTCTGCCGAATACCTAGTCTAATTTTGGAACATGTTTAGGTCTTCGATAGTGTATTAAAATCAGTCTTATTTACCATTATCTATTCTTTCACCAGCATTCACAATCACTCCCTCCTCTTACCATAATTCAATCTGTCATTTGTTGATAGATGGGATAGATGACAAAATTTGGCAAAATACAAAACATGGAATATCTCTTATTTGAAGCATGTGTACTAGTAGAATGTTGGGTCTATAGCCTACACTAACAGCACTTGAATATGTACTTATCTTTTCAATTTTTATATTTATTTCAACTTTTCATGGTTTTGAGTTTTCATCTGATCAAAACAAAAGCAGCAGTTAATACTGCTGTATTTAATATCATTTCAGTGCCTACAGCAGTGAGGCAGTAATCTTGAGGAAATTACTGCTGTTGCAAGTAAATAAGTTATTCATTGTTTTGTTGGAGTTACATTTTCAACACGCAGTGTCTTATGCTTTGTTTATTTTACATTTTTTGATGCAAATGACTTGCTATCTTAATGGGAGTGCATCAGAAACAGTGTTAGAAACTTTGTCCAAGCTACCAACGCTCAGCATTTTGTCTGAAATTAGATGGGTCAAATAGCAAGAAGATTGTTTAGAAAGTACAGAATAGCATCAGAGAGATTTTGGAAAAGATAATGTTACTTCTGACCACTAATAACTTCTGAAATCTTTAGTTCACAGCAAGAAAAATACCTTAGAAACAAAACCAAAATATGTTTACTGATGCCTCTTTCAATTAGTCTTTGCTTTTAGTATAAAATATAGAGTGTAAAAATAAATAAATAAAATAAAATATAGAGTGTATTTGGTTTCTATTTCAAAAATGCCTAAAACCTATTGAATCCCAGCTGATACTACTGAAGGCAATTTTTAAGATTTTCCATTGTATGATGAAAATTGTATTTACGTTACTTTGCATCTTATTTCTGTGCTGTATAATTATCAAATAAACTATTTAGCAGTTATATGGAGAAAGAGAAGGGGGGAAAAACCCTAAACCGTCTTCCTGGGGTTTTGTTTGTTTTTCTTTCTCTCTTGCTTCTTAAAGAGTTTATAAAATGGGCAAGTCTAGGGAAACTTTCTAATCTGTGGATGGTGGTTCCAAGCTGTGCCTATACAGTTTTCTGACTGCTTAGTTCCAAAATGTATAAACACATTACCCTTCTACATAGCAAAATGCCCAGGAGAAGGCAATGTAAAAGAAATGAAGCAGAAGAAAATATATAGCACCATTTTCTTTTTTTGCATTTAATTTAAAATCGATATAAAGTGATTTCAGCTTTGAGGATCTAGTGAACACTTTCCATTTTCTGCTTTGTCACTTTATCTCAGCTGCCCTTGGCCAACAAACCAACCCTATGCAACTTCTGAGGAAGTCCTCTCAAGCAGGTATTGAAGGAAGATATAGCTGAAGTTCTTATTATTTATTTTGAAGCTAAGTGATTTTTGGTTTGAAGTGTGTGTGTGTGTGTGTGCACACACACGTGTGTGTGTGAGTGATTCTTCATAGCTTATCTTTGCTATGCAAACCAACTTTTCAACAGGACCTGCAAAGTTCAGCCCTCTGCCAACAAGATGCTTGCTGCATCAGCTTCGGAACAAAATGTCTGGAGGTCAAATTGTCTTAACGTATCCTACATTTTAGTATGTTGTATGCATAAGCAGTTGTATGCAACTGAAAGAAAATTCTATATTTGAGAGATTTGATGGGGGCTAAAAAGCACAATTTTAGGCTGGAATTTTACTATTCTGTGTTGATTAATATAAAATACATGAGGAAAAGGTCAGGAATGCTTTTTTTTTTTTTTTTATTTGAAGTGGACCTCTCACTGTTGTGGCCTCTCCCATTGTGGAGCACAGGCTCCGGACACGCAGGCTCAGCGGCCATGGCTCATAGGCCCAGCCGCTCCGCGGCATGTGGGATCTTCCCGGACCGGGGCACGAACCTGTGTCCGCTGCATCGGCAGGCAGACTCTCAACCACTGCGCCACCAGGGAAGCCCAAGAATGCTTTTGACACATAATACTGTTGAACTAACATAAGTTAGATTTGAATCTGAATGTTATAAGGCCTCAGTGTATTCCACGCTTTTGAGAAAAATAGCAAAGTATACTCCTCCTTGTGTAGAGGAAAGGCATGTACATCTTGTCCAAACCAGAGAGGTTAGCCTAACAAAAATTTTACTTTGGCACCAACTCTTCTGGGAATGTGTCCATAAGAAGAACAGCAAACAATCCAGACTTTGTTCATGAATATGACAGGGGCTCAGAGACATGTGGTGATTGCCCTTATTCCTCTTGCACAGCACAAACAAAATTCTAGAAAGGGTAGTTGGCTGTCCCATTTTCTACCATTTACTCTTTAAGTAAATCTGCTCACAGAGTGGCTTTTTCTTTCACTCCCCATGGAAATTGTTCATTCCAAAATCAACCTGGAGGTCAGTGACCAGTGAAAAGATCAGCTTTCATGACTCATTTTTTGAGATCAATTTGATACATCATCTTCTCTTTGAAACAGACCTTAAACTCTGTAGCTGATTCAGTTCCTCTCTCCTTTGTGTTCTCATAACAAATTGTTTATAACTCTGTTATTATGGTCACCCTGATATGTTGTAATATATCTGTGTACAAAGTGGCTGCTCTAACCAGACTTTAAACTCCTTAAAAGAAGAAATATTACTTATTCATTTTTGTAACACTAACTTATAGAAGATATACTGACCATATTGTAAAGGCACAATAAATACTTATTGAATGAATGAATAATGGAGAGATATCTGACTAGTCTGAGAATAGCCTTGTTTTGTTCTAATATAATATAGTATGCTCTATTATTTACATCAGGAAAAAGAATCAAAAGGCAATGATTTTTAGGCATGGCTTTCTCTTACTAGCATACAGCCTTCCTGGAATACCATTTTTGCTATTTTAAACCTCTGCTCAATTACGCATGTAACTAACATTAAGCATCTGTGAACAGGAGTCTTTAATGACTCCTTTTAGGCTATACAATCAAGTCAAAACTTCTTGCAATTGTCTAACTTTTTTTTTTTTTTTTTTTGCGGTACGCGGGCCTCTCACTGTCGTGGCCTCTCCCGTTGCAGAGCACAGGCTCCCGACGCGCAGGCTCAGTGGCCATGGCTCACGGGCCTAGCCACTCCGCGGCATGTGAGATCTTCCCAGATCGGGGCACGAACCCGTGTCCCCTGTATCGGCAAGCGGACTCTCAACCACTGCGCCACCAGGGAAGACCCTGTCTAGCATTTTTAACATGCTTTATTTTCCCAGTACGTTCAACCAAAACTCATTTATTATATAGAAGATAGTGATCTCTGACATCTTTGAAGTATCATTAGTTTACTGAATGATTCAAAGGTGGTGAAATGAAGGAAGAAAGCAAGGAAGGGAGGGAGGGAGGGAGGCAGGAAGGAAAGAAACATTTCTAAATGTATTTCTATTTCTTTATCAGAATAGGGGAAGTATTTCAAAATATAAATTCAGATTGATTTGATATTTAATGGCATTTATGTTTAAATTGTTTGATTTTCAAAAACACCAAAATATAAATTAAAAGCAGAATGTCAAACTGGAAAATAATTATAACAATAATTCAGGTAAAAGGTTATTTCCTTAAGGGAAAAAACCTCACTTCGAATTAAATTTTTCAATATGCAAATACCATACACACACACACACAGAAATTTGAATGGCTAGAAACCAATTTAATTAATAACGTGATATTGCTTTATCTATAACATGATATTATTTTTCACGTAAAAACATGGATAAATTTGGTTTTAATTTTTATTTTTGTTTTGTTTTAGTTTTAATGTATAATAATCAGGGTGGGCTTGCATAAGTTGAAACAAGTCTTCTCACAAACTGATAGGGAGTTTAGTTAATACAAATTTTCAAATCTGAAAAAAATTCTTCAAACTATTTTACTCAGAAACTCAAATTCTCTACATTATGCCACTGAAATTAATCAAATAACAAAAAAACACAGAGTAAATTCTCAGGTCACATTTTTGAAACAACAATGCAATAAAATAAACAATTTTCAAAACTATAAATCTTATACACACACTCACACAAGCATGATGCATATGCACACACACAACAACCATTTTGAGAATTTTGAGAAAAGGCTACCAAGAAAATATTTCCTTAAATTACTACTGGGTTAAACAGGACATCAAAATGACAAAGTTAGAGTGAATGCTTAGACAATAATGACAAGTAACACTACATATTAAACTTATTTGTACATTTCTGATTCAGGAGGAAGCTTCCACTTTAATATGGCAGACTGACCATGTATATTATTTTCTTCCCTCCAAAGCTTCCTTTGAAATGATAATAAACAAATAACACAGTTTAAATCAAAGTGACCAGAGAAATTGTGGGTGGGGTGCGAAGGGGATAATCAATAAGGCTCAAGAGAGTTTATCAAGTTTCTGGAATGTGGAAAGCAAGTGCAGGAGGAGCAAACAAGGAACAGGCCAGAGAAAACTTCCATCAAGAGTGTGAAGATGAGCAGCCATTTTCTGCTCATAACCAAGGATAGACTTAGACATTGGACATAACAGATACAAAGGAAGGTGAGGAAGAGCCATGGGGTTCCATCGAACTACAAGTTATGGCTGCTAACAGGACACGTTGGACTTCTTTGTATCCAGAGACTCACAGCTAAGAAAAGGAGTCACTGCTAAGACACGAATAACTGACGTCATTTCCACAGTGGGTGCAGGAAGGATGTCTCCTGTGCCCCCTTGCACCACTGTAACTGTGATGGGCATGTGCAGCTCCACCACAGTCTGAGGGGTATGATTGTCAAATTCTATGGACTGAATGTTTGTGCTCCCCCAAAATTCATACATGAAACCTAATTCCCAATATGATGGTCTTTAAAGGTGGGTCCTTTGGGAGCTAATTACACCCCTCATGAATGAGATTAGTGACCGTATAAGAAGAGACCAGAGAACTACCTTTCTTTCCACCATGTGCAAATACAAGGAGAAGTCAGCTGTCTGCAACCTGGAAGAAGGCTCTCATCAGACAGAACCTGACTGCAATAAAACCCTGATCTCTGACTTCTAGCATCTAGAGCTGTGAGAAATAAATATTATTGTCTACGCCACTCAGTCAATGGCAATTTGTTATAGTAGTACAAACTAAAACAGCAGTCTACAGCTCAGACCCCACAGGGCTGAAGGTTTGGGTCACACCATGAAGCAAGCCCCTAGGACCTCCAGAGGTGATAGATGAAAATGAGGATTCCACAATTTGGAATGGATAGTGAAAGAGGAAGAGGATGAGTGGCAGTGGTAGTCTTGAGACTAACTGCACAACAGAGACCAAGTTCATCTCACTAACCTTCATCATTTTTTTTCTGCTCCTCAGGAGGAAAGGCCCACAGGATCCATGGACGACCTGCTCCCCACCCAGCAGATCTGTGAGACACATAGGAAGGACCATGGTGACAAGGAAAAGGCATGGCTCCCATCTCCTGCTGCAGGAAGCATAACTGATTTATTTCCTCAGCTGCTATACTTGTGGATCCACCATTGTGTTTGCATTAGTGCCACACTATCCACAGGCTGCTTTCCACCTAGTGAGTGAGCACAGCGGGGGTTTCAATACAAACCCAATCTATAAGATGCAAGACTTCTTTAAGGTGTATCTTTTGTTCAAGGACATTCCAGTGGCATGGCCAAAGCTTTCTCAAAACTGCACAGTCATCTGAGACTGCTTCCCCTGCCCTCTTTCCTTCTCCTCCATTGCAGATTTCAGATCTGTCTTACTCTCTGAAGACCCCCCTACTTTGGGCGGCTCCCTTCACTTTTTCCTTCAGAAGTGTTCCCCTAGAAAATCTCTTGTATATCTATTTCTGCCCTGGCATCTGCTTCTCAGAGGACTCAAGCCAAAATTGTTCCAAATTCAATGAAAAAAAAAGTTACAGAATGATAAGAAGATATCAAAATATTTTTAGGAAAAAAAAATTGATTTTTAAAAAAATTGTAGTTTAATGCTGAAAAATATGACAGAAAAGATGGTAAACACAGAGGATTGATCCAAAAGGACCAATATCAGACAAGGAAGAATCTAGAAAGTGAACAGAGCAGAGAAAAAAAATGGAAAAGAATTTCTGAGCATTGATAAGAATCCCACAATTAAATTGAAAAATGTCCTGCTACCTTAATGAAAAGTGACCCGTGTATAGTCAGGTACTTTGAGGTTTTAGAACAATAAATATGAATACAAGATTCTAAAGCTTTCACATGACAGAACATGTCTACAGTGTGAACATGAATCAAATGGTAATGGAATTCTCAACAGCAGTAGTAGATCCTTAAAAAACAAGAAGGAATGAATTCAGAATTCTGACAGATAATAATATTCAGCCTGAAATTCTAAGCCTAGCCAACTTATTAATCAGGTGTGAAGATACTAATAGATAGCATTTATTGTGGCAGGAAGTATATGAATGGTTCATTTAATCTTTAACAATTCTATGAATAGATACTATTAACATACCCACTTTGCAGATGAAGAAACTGAAGCAAAGAAAGGTTCATGTACTTGCTCAAAGACACAGACCTAGTAAGTAGCAGAGTCATAATTCAAATGAAAATAATTGAAACTGACATCAATACTTGGAACTATACTGCATCTCGGTACAAACAAACTGTGTGGATTATAGGCTACACTATATATATTTTTAGATGTGCACAGTCAGAAAATGTATCGTCTAGGCACATTTAAGAAGAGTTTTTCAAGATATCCAGAAAAAATGTAGGTAAACATAAGACCAAACAGAACTGTGGTAGACAGAACAATCTCCACCACATCACTCCAAACATGTCCATGCCTTAATTCCAGGAAACTCTAAATATGTTACCTTATATGGACTGGCAAAAGGAATTCTGTAGGCATAATTAAGTTAAGGATTTCGCGAAGGGGTGACTATCCAGGTGAGTCCAATGTAATTACAAGCTTGCAGCAGGCAGTCAGGAGAGAGGAAGAGTTTGGGAGATGCTATGCTGCTGGATTTGGAGATGGAAGAGGAGGCCATGATCCAAGGACTGTAAGTGGCCACTAAAAGCTGGAAAAGACAAGGAAACAGATTCTCCCTTAGAGCCTCCAGAAGAAATGAAGTCCTGCTGCTGATCCATTTTAGAATTCTAACCTCCAGAAATATAAGATAATAAATTGTGTTACTTTAAGCCTCTAAATGTTTCAGTAATTTGTTACAGTAGCAGTAGGAATCTAATAATAATAAAACCAAGACTGACAGAAATATGAAGTCCAAGGAAGAAGAAGACTCATCTCAGAAAGTAGTTAAACCTTGAAGCTCAAGATGATAGCTTTGCAGAAAGCCTAGAAGAAACCATTTTGGGTAGGAAGAATTAGACACAGGGATTTGTATGGAGGACGTGATTTGGAGAAAAAAAAGAAAAAAAGATATTGTGGTCTTATTGGAAAAAATATCTGAGAATTAATGTAAGAAAGAAATAGCTTGAATAAATAAAAATGATTAGAAAGTCCTGGAAAAAAATATCAAGTAAAGGAAATGCAGTCATATACACAGCTTGCCTTGACATAGAACAATACCCACATCATCAAAATCTAAATACCCTTCATTGATTTAACTAAAAATAGTAATATAATTACACTGGAAAGGTGAGGGAATGAGAGGTAAGGTTTTACTCAAATGATAAATCAACATCTGCCATTAGATAGTTAATAGACAATATCTAAAATTTGTAAATCAATAAAGAACAGTACACATATTCAGAGACATAGGAGTAATCACGAAAACAAAGAGCTAAAAGAATGCTCTTGGGCCTAGGAAGTGGGGTGGGAATGGAGGAGAGGATATAAAATTTTTGTTACTATATTGGTGTTAATTTTATATTGCATTGGTATTATTTTATTTTTAACTACATAGAAAATTAATATAATACAACTCTTTAATTTCTAAAAAAGAAAAATAAGTAAAAATATAAAATTAAAAGATATATAAGTGATATATAACTGTGATTGTAAGCACAGAAGCAAAGAAACCACAAAAATGATATCAACAATGTGATTCTTTAAAATCTTTGCATTTTTTGAAAAGATCAAAGAATAAAGTTAGAAAGAAATGGCAACAGAGAAAATATATTTGCAACAAATATGACAAAGAATGTATATCCTTTATGTATAAAGAATACTCTGCAGATCAATAAGACAAGTTCAAATATTCTATGAAAACAATGGCAAAGAACATGAACAAGTCACAGAAGAATTAGGAAGGATTTATAAACATAAAAATAGGTTTAATGTCTGTAATAGTCATATATATATTTATTAAAGCAAAAAGTAGGTACTTTTTTCACTTATAATACTTATAATGATAAAATTGATTGAGAGCAGGAATTTAGTGATGTGAGAATTCTTATGAATGACATGAGAAGAATTAATACAGCTTTTCTGAAAGCAATTTAACAGTATATATATGATCTTGAAAGTGTTCTACCCTTTGAACTAGTAATTCCACTTCTAGAAATCTGTTCTGAGAGAATAGTAGGCAATAGAGTCAGAGAGTTATGTACTTAAACACAGAGTTGTTTATAAAGATGAAAATTGTAAATAATTTAAGTGTTCAACATTAGGAGAGTATTTTAAGAAATTATGACACACATATTTTATATATATATATAAATTCTTGTTTATGAGGATTATTTGGCATGAAAAAAATTATAAGATACACTGTTCGGTTAAAAAATCTTAAATAGGCATACATGCTTTTATACATTCCAAATGTATTCAGAGACATAAAAAAGAATGAAAATATTCCAGCTATTAATTCTGTTGTGTATGATGTTAGTATTTTAAACTTTATCTGCGTGCTTTTCCTTATTTTTCTACAGTGAATTTTCTTGTACATATGCATGAATATGTATAAATATGTATCAATCAATGAGAAATGAACAGAAGTATAATATAAAGAGTATTTGTTTTATTTCCCGGGACTTACAATTTTTGTGTTGGAATTCTTAGAGGATGGTAATTTCTCTACCAAAGTAACTGGTGACCTAAAGAAATGAAATAGCCTCTGATCCAAGCACAAACTTCAGAAGAGTATACTTCTTCAGTACTTGATTTTTTCCTGTGGTTCCATCACCTACCAGCTTCTGCCTTCACTCACTTCCCTATCTAAGCTGTTCCCTACTGTCACTAATTTCAAATTTCTTACTAATGACTTCAATTTACTCTTCGTCCCTCTACCATACTCACCAAGGCACTCTCCAAACATGGATGTATAAAACTATTTACTCTACCTCTTTCCTTCTCTTGGGACACTGAAAATATTCAGAGGAACGTATGAAAAATGATTAAGTACTTTTCAAATTTACATTTAACCCGTCTTCTCAAGTGAAAAGATATGACTCTTCCTTCCCTTGACTCGCTCTCGTTCCCTTTCTCTCCCATATCCTCACCCGTCCTGTCCCAAATCTTCTCTCTTTCCTTTCCAGCTGCAAGGAGAATGTCGTGCCAAATTCACATCCTATGAGGTCTCAGCTGTGAAGGCTGCAGAACTAAGGTGAGAGGCAAGTATTCAGGAATGGCAAGGCTGGGCATAGGACCTGCTAACAGAGCTGCAAACTGCTCCTTGGGGAGAAATCTGGTAGTTTAGTTACCAGTGTGCAAACAGACAGGGGCCACTAATATTTCACCAAGAGGCAGTGTACCAGCATGAACTAACTCAGGAGGAAGATTCTCTAGGTTTAAATCAAGCTTCTGCCACTTATTAGCCCTGTGACTCTGTCATAATTACTTAACCCTAGGACCTCCGTTTCCTCCTGTGTAAAACAGGGCTTGTGTGACTCATATCATTATTAACACAGGATATCTGTATGAGGATCAAAAGTACAATTCAGATAATTTATTATAATGCCTCACACAGTAAATTCTCAATAAAATTAGTAGCTATCATTAATTATATTCTTATCATTATCTGTCCGATCTGGTGGAGCTTCTATAACCAGATTCATATGGTCACACAGAAGGTATTTACATAGTCCTTATGTTTTCCCTCTGATTTGAAGCCAGAATTCAATGAAACAGCCAGGGTACAGCAGAGGTAAATATAGCTCTTGGAATCTTAATGTACTACTAGCTTGACTGAGATAAATCTAGGTGAGCCTGCTAATTTGGACAGAAAGCTTTCCTGAGGAAGAAACATTTAAGGTTTGAGTGGGAGCTGGCAGATGAAAATGGAGAAAGGAAGAAGAAATGGCAGTTGCAAAGGCACTGTGTGGAAAGGAGTCCAGCACAAACAGAGAAATCAAAGCCTGTGGAGTTAGTGTATGGTGAGCATAGGAATAAGCAGCTCAGGATGAGACTGAAGAGAATGACAAAAACCAAATCATTCAGACCCTGTAAAGGGAGTCATAGCAAGACCTGGAGAGTATGAAAGGGAACGGGAAACACAATTCTTCTAAGATGACTTCTGCATCCCGTTTTACTTCAAATTCCAACTGATTCTCATAAACAGCCATCCCTTGTGGCCAAGCCAACCGTGACCAGTATTGGAAATGAAGCTGATACACACACACACACACACACACACACACACACACACACACACACACACACCACATATGCGAAAAAAGTACAGATCTTCAGAGGAGATTTGGAACAGGCAAATTAGAAGAAATGAACAGCTTCCTTGTCATCCCTTGTTGACAGTTATCCCCCCATGGTACTCAGTGGCACAGAAATTAAGACATATAAGCTCTTGCTTATAATACCTGAGGAGTTGAGGAGTGTGACTGAAGCCCAGAGGAGCTGCCAGTTTAATGGGACATAAAGATGTAAAAGAGGTCAGGAAATGTGGAGTTGCAGAGATGCATCTTATGGCTCCAGGAAATCTACATGAGTAAATTAAGTAAATTCACTTCCCCAGTTGTTTCAGACAAAAGCAAGATAAAACATAGTCAAAGTTATCATATGACCCTTTCACAGGAAGCATGTATACCCTGAGCATCCTGAGAAATGGGCTATTGATTGAGAGACTTACCTGTTGGGTTAGAAACTTATGAGAAGACTCATAGAACCTAAAAGGTTTAGGGACACTACACACGTGAAACACTTTGAATCACTTCCCATCATCCTACACCCAAACCTAGCTTGATGACCAGGCTTAATATGAAGGTACATACGTAGTAGGGTCTAAATCTGATTTAGGTTTAAGATTGTGACAAAAGCAAAGTGACTAATAGCGGTGGTACTAAAAGGAACAAGGATGACTCAAAGAATTGCTGTTGCATTGGTCATATTAATTTACTTAATAAATATCTATTGAGTATTGCCTATGTGTCAGACTCTATTCTAAAGCACTGGGTAAAAGAGCAGTGAATAAAACAAAAATCTTTGTTGACATTTCCTCTAGTTGGAAATGGTAATGCTGCTTCATGGTGAGGCTTTGATGTTCGATTATGGCTGTTATAATAAGCAGCCAAGTAAGTTTCTATTTAATAATTTGTGTGGTCAGAGGGACCTCAAGGCCTTTATTTCAGCCTGTGTCGTCTGCATGCCATCACACACATAAGGTGAGATGAACTCTGCTCTGACAAATGCATTAGACTGGCCTGATCAATCAGCAGACAGTTCAGTCTGCAGTGTTTATCTCACCCTCCAGAATAAACCTCACTGTGTGACTGTATTCGTGGAAAGAAATTTCTCCACATTTTTAGAGTATATGAAAATAGCAAGTTGTGAGAATCAAATGATAACTGAGTTTTGGTTTGCACTTGCTTTAAAAGAGGTGTAATGGGGCTTCCCTGGTGGCACAGTGGTTGAGAGTCCGCCTGCCGATGCAGGGGACACGGGTTCGTGCCCCGGTCAGGGAAGATCTCACATGCCGCGGAGCGGCTGGGCCCGTGAGCCATGGCCGCTGAGCCTGCGCGTCCGGAGCCTGTGCTCTGCAATGGGAGAGGCCACAACAGTGAGAGGCCTGCGTACTGCAAAAAAAAAAAAAAAAAAAAAATAGGTGTAATGAAGCCCCCAAATTTCTCTGTTTTTCCAACTATTGAGTATGTAATTGGCATAGATAGGCTTGGTAACTCAAAGAATTACCATATAACCCTAGAGATTATTTCCTATTATATTTGGACAAAGCAAGTGAAAATTATTGGAACTTTCCCACCTACTTTTTTTTTTTTTTAAAAAAAGAAGGATTGCTGTAATAACTTGCAATGAATTTCTGTGTTCATTAAGACTTTGTTAGAGATCAGTGGGTTTTTGTTAAATTACACAGTTTGAAAAGTTGAAAACGTAAGGTGAGACATAGATAATGATTGTTAATTAATAAGTAGCTAATAAATCATGGAATAGCTTCGTATTTACGCTACTTAGTCAGCAAACTTTCATTGACAACCTACTGTGTTTCAGGCTCTTGCCCTCATAGAATTTATAACCTAGACTATGATTAAAAAATAATTACAAAAATATAAATACATTTATAAATTATATTAAATATTGTGAATCAAAGTTTAGGGTAATTAAAAATATATATAAAAGGGATAAGAAATACCACTTTGTGAGATGTAGAAGTCTAGAAAATTGGTAGAATTGAGAAGGTCATGAATTCAGTTTTAGACATATTAAGAAGAAGATGCCTATGAGACTTCCAACAACAGAGATGTTACATTGAAATTTGCAGGTATAATTTACAAGCTGTGTGTGTTTTTTTTTTTTTCCCCAAAGAGAAAATTGATATATCACAGTAACTAGAAAACAATTAATATAATAAAAGAATCTTTAAAATAATGGAGAAACAATATTAAATGTGTGCTAATTTGGCCTGGAAGTGGAATAGAAACAATAAAAGCCATGACTCTGCTCCATGCATTCCAACTTGGCAAAATGCCTTACAAAGGGACTGTTTCTTCGAAGTTGTTCTGGTTCTACAGATCAACATAGTGTGTTTGGCAAACAAAATTTATTTACACTTTTTCAGGCAAAAAACACAACGATAAATATTGAAGGATATTTATTTGACACTGCTTGATCACCACCACTCTGTTCTCCTACAAACAAAGTATTACCCCCAAGGCCATAGATTTCTCTGAGAAATTACCCACATGTCTTGGCACAAAAAGATCAACTTTTGAAAGTGGGGGTGAGGTGGGAGTACACATAGCACGTTGTCCCGGGGAAATCAACAATAAGCACTCTGATCGAGTCAGAGTTAAGTGGCCCAAACTAAGGGTGGAGGCTGAGAAATGAAGCAATACATATTAGCAAAAAGACAGAAATAAGAGTGTTTTCTGAATTTCCACCAATTTGGTCGAAAGCCAACTTCTAAAATAAGAGCTCTTCAGTAAGCAGGTTTTGTACCAGCTCTGTAATGGAATGCTTAAAAGGTCAATTACTAATCTGAATTTCTCTAGGGAATAGGACAAATGCTTCCTAGACCATGAAAAATTTTAAGGTAACTGCTCACACTTTCAACTATGATGAGGTCGTGAAAACCGACATCAAAACCTCAGCACTGAGGTTGTGGAAGAAGTTTGACAGCCCTGGAGTTCAAAGACTGATGTGTTTTCTTCCACTGGCTGTATATATTGAAACTAAGTAAAAATCTTGAAAGTGAAATATCCTGAGATTAGAATCATTCAACATATAAACTTATTGTGATTTTTTTGAGAAAGACAAAGGAGAAAAAAGAAAAAGGGAGGAAAAAGATTCAACCATTACTTTTTTCTGTTGATGTTGAAGGCAAGTGTATTACTTTTTGGTATAATTTAATTTCAAACTATTAAATTAGTTTAAAATATGAAGGAAAGAAAAAGAAAAAAGAAAGGAAAGAATAGAGGGACGGAAGGAAGGAAGGGAGAGGAGAGGGGAAAAAAAAAACCTTAAGATAAAATCATTAAAATCCTAAAACTGCAAGGAGCCTGAGAAGTGTTCTAAGCCAATCTGGTCACAAGTTTGGTAATCTCTTCTTTGCCTCTAACTACTGTTTGCCCATCTTCTTGATCAACCACAGTGAAAGGAAACCTGGTCCATTCTCTTCTTAGATACACCTAATTTATTCTTCAGTTTTTCCTTATGTTGGATTTTAATCTGCATTCTAATAACTTTTACTCATGGGTTCTTGTTCTATCCTCTAGATTTACCAAGCTATGCCCACTTCCTTTTTCTCATGAAAGACCTACAGTACATGGAGCCCTACAGTCTCAGACACCCAGCACTCTGATCCATAAGGATGCCCAGTCTTAGCAGGAGCACAGCAAGCAGAAACAGACCATCCTTCAGAGGAAATGCAGCTTCGGGAGCAGGCTATGACATCACTGAGATTAGAGAAAATGTTGTAGCTGGACCCCTGTGATGCTGAGCATTTGTTAAACATTAAACAGTGAAGCCCATCTCCACAGGGAAACTAGAAAAACTGCAAATGGGGTCAGACTTGCCCAAGGGAGCCTGAGGCAGTATTCTGACGTGAACAGAAAGGACTGATGTCTCTGATGTAGTTAGTAAGGCAGTTCTTACATTGCAGTTTGGTTCAGTAACACTGGAATGATTTGATTCTACGGAAGCTAAAGCAGAAAGTCTGTTCACAAAGGCATTGTTTTGTCCCATGCAGGGAGACCACAGGGAACTAAAGAATTCATGAAGGAGAACAGAAGATGGTGAACACAGTGGAGCACCCTGCTCTGAGAAGACTAGCAGGAAGTTCCACAGTGGCTCCAATGCAGGGACCCTCAAGATGATAGATGAGCCCTGCGTAGGGAGAGGGATCACAGTAAACTGAGTGAACTCAAAGCTCAGTCAGGAAGGAAACCAAGACTGAAGAGAGTGTGCTCCTTATAGAAAAGGGATCATATTTTTTTCTTCAAAATTTCAATTACAGATTTTCTGCAGACACAACTGAAATTGTGACACAGGAAACAGGACACAAAAAGCAAAGATCTGAAATGTGGTAACTAACAGATTTAGAATAAAATTTCTTTGTTTTTATAGCGAAATTCTCCACATTCAAACCCACTGGATAAAAAAGAGGGAACAAAATACCTGAGAAATTAACCTTAGATAAAAAAGCAAAAACTACCAGAGAACAAGTCAAATAGGACTAAACACACTAGAGGCAAGTTACATCTAATGGAAATAAGTCAGTGAGTTGCAGGTCCTCTGACCATTACGACAATCCTGATGACTTCTCCATAACCTTAGTGAAAGGAATGGGTAGGAATTGTTTGGATCCAAACATCAGATCTGAAATAGCCTCACCAATGTTGGGATAGCACTAATAGTAGGAAAAGCTATAATATTTTCTATGACTGTATGATTACAAATGAAATGTTAGAATTAGGAGAGAGAAATTTGCAAGTGATTCCCAAGAAAGAAAAAAAAATCTTTGCGTTCATAATACTGTCTTAGAGAAAAAGGTAGTAGGTGGTTTTTATGTTACTAAATTAGGCAACATTATTCTTAGAAATTACATCTTTTGGGTGGTTTCTCAACTCACAGTGAACTCTCTTAATGACCCATTTACCTTCTGAAAAAAGCTCTTGAGTATTTATATCTGTCCCCAAGTTAGAGCAATCGTATTTTCCATAGAAGTTATGCAGAATGAATTCTAGCTCAGTCTGGGCCTGTGTTTTGAATAGGGTGATATAATCTCAGGCATCTGCAATGTGGTCTGAAAAGCAGAAGAAAAGCCTGCAGTGGAAGAAGTCTG
The DNA here is from genome assembly GCF_003676395.1 of Aethalodelphis obliquidens. NCBI lineage: Eukaryota > Metazoa > Chordata > Mammalia > Artiodactyla > Delphinidae > Aethalodelphis > Aethalodelphis obliquidens. The sequence continues at coordinate 19,344,767 of NW_020837957.1, read as the reverse complement.
CAATGGAAATGCAAAGAGGCAAATATTAGGTGCACACAATCCTTTCTAGTTTATGGTTCCAATTTTGCTTCATAGTTCCAAATTTCTTCAGGACTGAGGGCTAACATACACCTTCCAGTATTTTTCATGAGGTACCTCTATATACATCTCTCTTTTGCTTTAACTAATTTAGTTACTTTTATTTGTTTGTTGTTGTTGATAACCAGAGTCCTATACACTATAGGACAGAACAGTGTTCCTGTTTTGAGCAAGATTTTCCACATACTTAAGCTCAGACATAAAATCATGTTTTTCACCGATGCTTCCTGCAGTCAATCTGAACAACCTAGCATAAGCCCAGGTAGGGCAAGCCCCTCAGAGAAGCCTTCTGGCAGAACTGAACATGTTGATACAATTCACTTTAGCAAACATACCCATACATGAGGCACCTGCCATGTGTTTGAACACTGATCTGGGTTCTGGGGTTTCACTGGGAGACAAGATGCAGTCCTAACTCACAAGGAAAGTGTAAAGTCTATGGAGAAGGCTAAAGAGGAAATTTCAGTGCAATGTTGTAAGTCCTAAATTAGGAGTAAACCTGAATGATATGAGAGCAGAGAGAAGGGACATCTATGCCAGTCTTTATGGACCCAGAAAGGGTTTCCAAGTGGCATGAGGCATAAGGCAATATCCAAAAGATAAGACAGAGTAAAAAGTTAGGGTAAGGGGAGCAGATTCCTTGGTCAAAAGTCAAGCATGTTACAAGACTTATAGGCAAGATTTAGCATGAGAACTCCCCTTCGCTATGGCTGGCACCTAAAATTCAGAGTAGGAACTGGTGAGAAATAAAGTGAAAAAAGAGCAAGGTCCAGATCCAAAGTGAGGACCTTGGATTTGGTGCTAAAGGAAATGGAAAATATTTGATGGATTCTGTGCAGGGGAGTTACATGATCAAAAGTGTTTTAGGAAGATCATACTCTCCTAAACAGTTTGGAGGATGACAAGCCTGGCTTCAAAGAGACCTGGAGAAGGAAATTATTTCAGTAATCCATGCCAAACATAACACCCAAGATTAACAGAGTAAGTGTAACTATTGAGAAAATGAAAAAAATAGAGTGAGCTAATGACCAAAGTGTTCAACTGGGAGAGAGTATCCCAAAAATCTGAGCTAAAAAGGTTCAGGTCACTTCTTACCACCATCCTAAAACAAAATGCATTGATGGCAAATATAACATCAGAATATTTCAAGAATTGCTTTTTGTTCCAGAAGAAAACTTGAAGTCTTGGTAATTTTTATAGTTATCCTAGCCTCAAAGGGCTCCAAGACTGGTTTAAAAACTTTACTTAACCATTTTACTGCCACATAAGCTACAAAGCCTGGGGCCGGCCATAAAGATGTTAATTTAATGAATATTCATAATCAATAAATATTCATTAAACAACATTTCCGTTCCAGGCATGCTGTTGCTCCTGGCAGGTCCCGCCTGCATGGCAGAGTGCACTTGTTAAATGAGTGTCGCTCATTGCAGAAACACGTTATGGGATTTCATGAAAGAAGCTGCATTCATCTACAATACATACGGATGTGTAGAGACAAGTTTGAACAAATTCTGTACAAAAGAAAAAAAAAAAACTTTTCCTCTTTTGTACAATGCTTGTGTTTCACATGTCAAACGTGTGGCCAAATATGGGAAATTCTATGGGGAAAACCAGGTAGACTACAAAGGGTTTTATTTCTATCTCTATATGCTAGGTAAGTGCAAAGGCAGTGGTCCCTAACCAGCTCGATGGCTGCCTGATAGGTGATAGTTTTTAAATGCAAATGGAGAGTTATGAGCATAAACACTCAAAAAATTTTTTTTCATTGGATGATGGCTTCTGAGAAAATAATCCATTCAATGTTAAATGAAGTTGCTATGATGCTGTATACATTTCAATTGGAGGATGTGTGTTCTGTTAAGATAAATTATTTTTCTGAAAAATGGAAACCGCTACTCACAAGTGTTTCTTATTAAGAAACCAGAAGAATTCTGCATGACCACCACCCAAAGAATCTTCACATGTTCTTACACACTGATAATAATTTACAAAACCTACTGGATATTGACAGTAAACAGATAAATACTACTACACAGTGTTAACTGGTTCAGAATCTGTGGAAAGAATCAAATATTCAACACTTTTCTACCTATTTAAGATGCTTCAAGACCTTTGTTTTCTGTTGCTTCCATAGATTGCCTCGGGGAAACAATTCTTCTCTGTTGTGTTCCAAAGTATGATAAGCTTCTAATTAGTATATAGTAAAATTATTCTTCTTTCAGATACCTCACATTTTTCCAAGCCTGGATAACCACAGGTATTACCCTAATTGCTGGGCAGTTAAGCAAATAGGAAAACGCCAGTTGTTCTGCCACCATGCAACTAATTCAATGAAGAAGAAGGTTCACCTGGCAAAGAGCATCTTAAGTATAGAGCTTCAGTCTCTTTGAAAGAGTAAGACAAGCTAAGAAGCTATGGAAGACTCAGAGCTTTATGGGAAATTCAATGAGTTTTGTTTGTTGTTGTTCTCGCCTTTCTTGTTCATGTTGACTTTCATCATTGTGTAGTTTCTCTCATTAAAATACCCTTCACATATTCTCAGCAACCTTCATTCCAAGAAAAATGTTTGCCTGTAGAGGTAGGTTTGTCCAGTTCTCACAATTCGATCTTACTTTTTTTTTTCATCATATCATGGAACTTTGACTAATACTCGCACATTTTGGATAAAGTACTAAGGTTCATGATTCTATAAAGATGGCATATACTGCCATCTGCCTTGACAGTCTTTGAATAGAATATGTGAGAGGTGAAAGGTTGGTGGGAAGGGCTTATTGCCTCAAGCACACAGATGGAATAAGATGTCTCAGCAAGAGCACATTCTCAAAGGAAAAATGATATCATTGTTATTTTTCAATCTTTGCTTTCTGAGAGAAACTTCTCTTAAGAACCCTTATATCACATGATTTTCCTTTTAAAAAGGATGATACAGAAACCAAAGGACTCTCATAACCAAAGTAACTGCCTGTCAAAACCAGGTCACTAATTAGCCAAATTTAATTTTTCATATACTCAACAACCACTCTCACCATTGGGCACTTGCTATTTCTCCAAAGGAGGCTCTAATGGTCATCCTATCACCTAAGCAATTTTAATTGCATCTTGTGGCATGCCATTAGTTTTATCAGTGAGTTGCTTAAGCTTGCTTATGAATAATAATTGTAAAATACAATACATTTTTAAATACAAATTATAAGAAAAGTGAAATCAAATACTTTTCTAGGAGACCAATTTTAACTCAAGTTGAGCTTTGTCTATAAATTTAATTTTCTTTAGTCTGAGAATGAAATGCTACAATGGAAAATTTTCATCTAAACTGGCTCTTTGTGACACCATGACTTACAAAATTGTATTTTAGGGAAGTGTAATGAATTATCTGAAAACTATATATTACTATGAATGTCTTTGTTACTATGATGGCTTTGTCTAATAACAAAGGTCCTTTTTATCCTAGATCTTGATGATTTAGCAAAATACAGAGAATTTCTTTCTCCTCATTTGCAGAAAGATAACATTTCCAAGGGCATTTCAAGAAAAAAGTAAGTTCAAAAATAAAGATGTGACTATCAGTCCTGTCTTGCAGTAGAACTTGCTAGTCACCATAAGTACTGCATTCCATGTGACAAGGCCATTTCTTTGAAACTGCATGAATATTGTCTTCTGGAGCAATGCAACAGGGTGGAAAGGATGAAGGTATTGTGTTTTCATATTCAAATCCTGTGCAGCTTACCTCAAACTTTACCCAATTTGAAATGGTAGTAGAGAATTAAGTATGATAATATTTTCATTAAGGTAGATATTCTTTCAGTTGATTAAACATCTTAAGAAACTCTTTTGCAAACATGCTTCCTAAACTCATCTAAAGAAAAACTCCTCTCCATCATTACTGCTCTTCCCCAGTCTTTCTTCTCAAATAGAACAGACATTCTTGCCACCTTGACTTTATTCCAGATGTGTCTCTTCCCACGGTTTGCTCTCCATTTATCTAAGTGAGAAGTTACAAACTCAAAAGTGTGAAATGGCAGCTTGTAAAACTCTAAGGTGTCAATAAGGCTGGGGAAAGGGCGTCAGATTTTTTGAGCATTTGGGCTCACAACTCAGAACAAAACCAAGCAAAATAACAACAGCAACAAACCTTACCAACACCATGTGTCCTTTAGCTTATTTTATCCCATGAGGAGCCAGCCAGTTACCCCTGTTCTAAATCCTACTGTTCAAAGCATGTTAACTCTTGAGGTGCTGCAGTAGATGAAGCCAAAGAGCTGAAGAAAGACTCAAAAATAAAAAGATATGTTCAGCTCTCCTGATTCTGATATATGTGGCTTGGAGAACCAAGGACATGGAATAGAATGAAGTCCGAGTTTGTACCCTGAGGGACACTGTCTCTTATTAATATCTTTCAACAGATCATATCTCCTAGCTGGGGTTGTTTGGAAACATCACCTTCAAAGCCAAATAACTTTTAATTGCTATTGTTATCAGGTTACTGATAAAACATATGACAGCTATCAGCCAATCATGTTTATCATATATTTAATGGGAAGGTTTATCAGCCACAGAGGAAACTTAATTAGGTATTCTCTATTGTAAAATAATACACAAACATTCAGATCACATTTATATGAAATAAGCAGCATGAGTCATAGTACAGTAATATACTGGTTATGTGACTGGAGAAACTGAGACTAAGCAATTAAAAATGACTCATTCCAGGGCTTCCCTGGTGGCACAGTGGTTGAGAGTCCGCCTGCCGATACAGGGGACATGGGTTCGTGCCCCGGTCCGGAAAGATCCCACATGCCGCGAAGCGGCTGGGCCCGTGAGCCATGGCTGCTGAGCCTGCGCGTCCGGAGCCTGTGCTCCGCAACGGGAGAGGCCACAACAGTGAGAGGCCCGTGTACCGCCAAAAAAATAAATAAATAAATAAAAATATGACTCATTCGAGGACACAGAAACAATCCAGGACAGAACTCGAAGAGAATTTAGATTTTCCTGCCCCTTGTGCTGGTTTGCAGAAAACTCTTCCATTATCACTGAGGGGCAACAATAGCAACTAAAGGCCCTTTCGAAATGTAAGTGCTTTGCATACAGATTTAAATTCACAGAAATGGAATTTAAAAGCAGCTGTTAGTCAAGTAGAGATAGCGGACTGCTAACTGTAAGCCAATAATCTAGTTCGTTTTCTAATCACCATTCTCTATGTTCCTCTAACTAAAGGAATAGTGGCATCCATAAGCACCATCAAGCCTGGCAATTTGCTTTTTTAGCCAGATGTAGTTTGGAAAAATGAAGTGTGTATGTCACTTTGCAAAACAGCATGACTCTGTTAGCCTTTGCTCGCTTTATCCTGAGCCAAAAAAAATGCAGATCTGATAGCATCTGTTTCCACTACCCATGCTATCCCAATCATCAAAAAGGCATAAGGGTTGGGAAGGAAGTTCTGAAAGCTTTCACATGCCTGTTTCTTACCAAGAAAACCACTTCTTCCATGCATTCATTCTGCTTCCCTTCCTTGTGTCTGACTCACTTGTTCAACTGGGAGATAACTTAGGAGGAAGTCAAGGGGAAAAGATCAAGGGTTAAGAGTTCTATTAAGTTCCATGATTACAAAAAAAAAAAAAAAAAAGTCAAGTGTTTTCAAATGGAAGCTAAAGAGAATGATCTTTAAAAATAGAGAGGGTGTTCCCTGGTGTCCTAGTGGTTAGGACTCCATGCTTTCACTGCCATGGCCAGGATTCAATCCCTGGTCAGGAACTGAGATCCCACAACCTGTGCAGCAGGACCAAAAATAATATGTTTTTAAATAAAAGTACCTGAAAAAAAGAGAGAGAGAGAGAGAAAGAAAAAGAAACAATCATCCTCAGATCCTGTGAAAATTGTATTAGCACATATTAGACTAGGCAAAAGAAGTTTAACTTTACTGGAATGTTCAGGAGGCAGATCAAAATGTCTTAAAATACAGAATAATGGGGAAAAAGGGGAAAGTAAAACATTTACTACCTCAATTTCCTTTTGGAGAAAGGAAATGGAAAACAGGATTTCTAAAAGCAAATGCATACAGTGGCATTCTCTTCCTTGCTGTTACTTTTTATTTTATTTTTCTTTAACTAAGTGCAAGAATAACTCACCAATAAAGACTGGGAAATTTAGAGAAAAGAAATTTAATTTAGAGAAAAGAAAAAATTTGTGTAACATTGTTAAACCAATGTGTTCAGCCTTATACCATAAATAACTCAATATATGTGGCAAGAAGATGGACAGAAGATCAATCTTCTTGTTGTGTGTGACCCTGAAGGATCTCGACATTCTTAACCCATTAGCAACATTAAAGGATACAAAGAAATATTTTGAACAATTGGATTATCATAGACAGTGCTTTGCAAAGCTTGTTAATAGGAAAATAATCACAGTGATATGAAGATGTTTTGTGACATATTTTATTTACATTTCAGAAAGAAATATACAGAAATGAATATGCATTGATATAATTTCAACTGTTTATTATTCTATTTATAAATATCAATAAATTCATATAAAGACCACATTAAACCTAAAAATGTATTTATATCACTATGATTTTTTCCTATTAATAAGCTTGGAAAACACTTTCCATGATAATTCAATGTTCAAAACTTTCCTCTTACCACTTAACATGGGCAGCGGGTTAAGGTCGGTGGATTTCTCAAGGTTATGCACACTGAGTACTTGTGTCTCACTCTCTTTATAAACTAGGATTAGAGTTATTCATACATATTCAGATCTGATTCCCCAACTCTTACACATCTTTCACTTAAAACGTTCAGTGCCACATTTTTAATATTGGAGAATAGCCTGATCTAATATACATGATTTTGCTTCATATTTATTATTCACAGCTCTTTCTCTTTTCATCTGAAATTTAGTAATAAAAATCTAGTTATATGAGCCAATAACTATGTGGCATTAAGCCATCTGTCTAGCCTTATATGTTTTGACTCAATAACAGGCAATCAATGACTTCCCAGAACAATTAACAGAGGCTTTCACAAGGGATCAAAGGAAACTGTGCTCTTATAGTCTTTGGAGAAGTTAACACACATTAACCTCCCAAATAATACACATTCCTATTACTAAGCTCTCACAAACTGTACATACATCTATCACTATCTTCTGTTTACATGGTCATAAATCCTAAGTATTTACCCACAGATTTTAAGTGCATTCATTATCAAACTAAAGAGTAACTATGTAGAAAGTTTTGGGGGGTAACCTATCTAAAGTATATATTCATGCATGTCATTGAGCACATTGTGTTGTGGTTTTTAGAATATTTGCTAAAATTTAATAAAATAAATATGTTTCATAAATGTGACAGTTTACCAAGTCACTGTTTACTTAATTACTTACTGAGATAAAAGTAAGTTTAATCATAGAGTAGCCTACACATAAATGGAACACTGAGTTTGGATATATGTATCCCTATGTGCCAGCCCATAAGAACACATTCCAAAGATAGACTAATGCAATTGGGAAAAACAGAGTCTTATTACACTAGCTTGCCCAGGTGCTCAAAGAAACCAGACTGGTTCTGACTATTCATTTGCACTTATGCATTGGGAACACAGATCACTTAAATGCATCGTAGTATAAATATGCAAACTCTTCATTAAGAAGTTTCAAAGCTATTTTTTTAAGTGGATTTTTTGTTGTTTATGTTAGCAAAGTAACGTAGAGGCAATTATTTAAACAATTCATGCCAAAAGAACATATTATTTTGTAAAAGATGTCTGCTTAAAAGGAAATTTATTTTATTTTTTACCTAAATTATTAGAATAATTATTTCAGTTCATTCCATAAGTATAAAAGAGATGGAAAAGTTGCTTCAGGATGTGACCAAAGCAAAATTTCTGTGTATCTGTGAGTCACTTAATGTTTCCTAAAAGATTAACATTTTGGAAATAAATAGATTTAGTTATAATTATTTAATTGATTTTTTAAAGTATTTATTAGTTGCTTAGACAGATATTTACAAAGTAAAATTTTATTGTTTTTTCAAAGCATGAACTTTTAAAAAGAGAACAAAGAAACAGAGAAACAAACTTTGGGCAGAATTGTATTCTTTTTAAAAATGGCTCAAAAGAGAAAAGACATTGGGATTTCTTGTACTTGATTCTGATTCCAACTAGGTATCTTACTTGGCTGTATGATGTTAGCAAATCTTTTAACCTCTCTGGGTCTGTTTTAGTAAGCAAGATTATTATGAAAAATTGGAATAATATTTGTGACCGGCCTAGTACAATATCTCTCATCAAATAGAAACCCAAAAAGAAGTAATTATCTTTTTAATATTTTATTATTATTTATTTAATTTACATAAGTTTTAACTTAAGTTGAACTACCACTTGAGTTGTAGACTAAGGTTTTGAATATAAAATCGAAATAATTAGTGGTTTGTTAGAGTCACACATGGACATGAACAAAAAAAAATGTAAATACATGGAGTGCTATTTTTGTGCTTCACATCATTTTCAGATCCAGAGTTTTAATTGTCTACCTGTAGTCACAGGGTGCTTATATCCTGCGGGTATGACCTAGAGAATCTCAACTTTCTCATTTCCTGACTTCCCTATATCTGCATCTGTAATCAAGTGACATAAAGAGTTTACAATTACAATTTAAAGAAGATAATTTATGCAAGCCAATGTTCCACTGTTAGAGATTATGTGTTCCAGTTTTACTGTGTCCCACCAAAATGTCATCTCAAACTTGGTGTCCCTTAAGCCCTGGTGAAGTAATTAAAGGGGTCCTTGGGTCCTATTATGTTGACTTGGTTTACCTCACTTCTACTTCATGTCAGAAATGTTACTGTTTGAGTGGTGGCAGCAAAATTTTTGAACAAATACAAGACCACCCAGAAATTATACTAAGATTTAACATGAGCCATTATCATGATCACTATAGTTTTTAAGTTAATGATGTAGAGAATTAAAGAAAACACTATTAGAATGAAAAGGGTGTAGGTGGAATAGAATCAGGGATGTTTTAGCTGATTGGAGTACAATTTATAAGTACTTAATTTTGCCATTTCATTGTTGTGATTTTATAAGATTTTTCTCCTAAAACTATCAGAACTTTTAAAACAAATTAAGAAATTATTATTAAAATGTTAGACAAATAAAAAGTTTCTTTATTGTTTTCAAAGAATTTTACCAGCCTTTCTAACGAAGAATTCCATATAGTACAGAAGTAAAGAGCTTGTGCTTTGGGGTCAGAGTAACGAGTAGAAGACCCAGGTCTGCCACTTGCTAGGTATCAAATCTTAGGGAAACCATTTAACCTTGGGAATTGCAGTTTCATCACCCAGAATATAACATAACAATATTATCAGCTTCATTAAATCAGTTGAAGATTAAATTAGATAATGAATAAAGTACTCGCACAGTATTGGCATATAGAAAACACTCTATAAATATTAATTATCATTATTAATAGAATTTTCCACTACTAGCTATAAATATGTTTCATTTGACCAAGATAAATTTTATAGACAACACATTTTACTATACTTTTTTTTAGGTAAAGATATATCTTATCAGTGGGACTTGGAGACAATTGTTGCAGATATGATGTGTGTGTCTAAATTCTCTATTGAAGAATGAAAACACATATGTTCAACAGCACATTATTGCTCAGTGAGATGTCCCTGCCATGACAGGAAATGAACTTCTCAATGTAAAAACAAATAGATGTGATACAGCCATAACTGCCAGATCATAATTCTTTCTCTCTTAAATTGCTTAGTTGTCTGCTTCTCCCTCTAACACACAGTGAAATATACATTGCCAACATTCCTTTTATCACTTGAAAATTAATGAAAAATATAAGGTCCATGCAAAATCAAGTAGTTCTAAAGCAAAACAATAAAGGGGGGGCCTAACTAACACATACTCATTATTTTTCTTTAAACTTTACTAAAATGACAGACTTTGAAATTACTTAAGGATGTGAGTGTCTTTCTGTGTGTCTAGTACAATGATGTAGTAGTCTCAAAGACAGCATGCAATGTGGCAGTTGCTATGGTAACAAGATGTTTTTCATTGAAGAGCAGTAAAAAATTTGTGGCATATAAATAACATATGTACAGTATATTGTCTTTGAGTGAATGACCTTTGCTCCCGGACCTTAAGAACATGTTTTCTTCTTTTCTGAAATTCTTGTCTATTTTTGATGTGCATATGTATCCAATAGACTGGTGATCAAACTGCCCTCTTTGAAGCTACACAGGATACAGATCTGTGGTGAGGAAAGAAAAGGTGGCTTAATATTGTATATGTGGTTAAAAGGAGTTGATGGGTTGGAAATTAAAGCACTTGAATTAGGTGCTGTGCTGAAAATATTTCATACTTTCCAAACCCACTTTGCAATGAAAACTTGTAGTAGACTTATATTTTCTTATAATTTGATAGGAGAACTACTATATATAGCAATTAATTATTTATACCCCCAAAAATAGTATAGCTGTAGGCAGAGTTAGAAATCTCTATGTTCAGAGAGTAAGTACTGTTGAAGAGAGAAGGATGCTGCATTTTAAAGCACCAAGATGGGTGGCCTAGATTTATCCCTGTCCTGCTCCTTGGGCAAGTCATTTGACTGTCTTATCCGCAAATTGGAGATAGGATCGCAAAGAATAGGCAAGGGATCAAAGTAACAAGAGCAGATGAGACTGTTATGCAAATGTAAAGCATTGTTCTTATCAAGGATTATGAAAAGAAATACTTGGTAATTCAAATTTTGGAAATAGTTTGTATCACTTGTCTTTAAAATGACAGACAAGGGCTAAAGGCAATTCAACTATTTTTTTTTTAATTTTATGGTCAACTAGTCAATGTTACTCAGCTCATAACTACTGACCTTTCAGATTATAATATATGAATGGGCTAGTTTTATAAATGGGTTGACTTATGTATTCAATAGTATGGCAGATATTCTGAATGCTTCTAAGATAATCATAATTGGAGATTAAAATTATATGCGTTTATGTATATATATGCATATATGTGTGTATATAATCTATTCAGCTGTATGTATAATAGATAATATATATGAATTGCATACAATGCATATGTGTAAGTATGATGTATTCAAATGCATATATACATATATATAAAGAGTGAGAGATGGTACATATATTAGACATCTAGATATTTCACATGTAGGATACAGAGATATAATGGGTATCTATATATAGATACTATATATGTGTATACACACACATGCATACATACATGCATATATGTATTTAATTACTGATTGGACACACGAAGAAAGATTTAAAGAAACCAAGAACAGTGTAAGAGCAGAACATTTAGAAGGGTACTTGTTTGGCCCTTGAGTTTCTGCCAAATTCTAGAAAACTTGCGATTCTGTATCAACACTTGCACGGAGAACAGGGAAGAAGAGGAAATAAACCTTAGAGTGAAAAGTCTAGTAGGAAATCCACTATTAGATGGATCCATGAAACACTACAGACTTAGTGTATAAGTGAACAAGAAATAAAGTTAAACTTGAATGTATGAGTACACAATAAGAGACTATAAAGGATGATACAGTAGATTTGAAAATGAGCCAAGGACATTCTAAAATTAAAAGAAAATCAATAATAATGTTATGACTTTTATTCATCCCTTAATTGGAAGTCTTAGAAAGCACAGTAAGATATTAAGAAAGAGATAAAATATAAATAATATAAGGGAAAAACAAAACATTCACAGTTAATATGATAGTCAACATAGAAATTCCAGAAGAATCTACATATCAATTATTAAAATTAATGAGTGTTTAGCAAGGCTGCTCAATACAAAATCAATGTATAAATATTGATATATTAAATTGTAGTCAACAGCAGAAGCAATATGTTTCAAATATAGAATATTCCATTTAAATAACATAAAACAGTTCAATTGCCTAGAAATACATTCAACAAAAAAGTGCAAGATTTTGATGTAAATAAGTATATATCATACCGAAATACATGTTTTAAATTTAATTCAATTGAATTATAACCAACGTTTATGATTGGAAGATCCAATACCATAAAAAATATAAACTTTCCCTAAGTTCAAAGCAATTTCAGCCAAAATACTAAAACAAATATTTTTATGGAATTTAATGAGGTGAATTTAAAATTTGCATAGAAGACTAAATGACCAAGATTAGTTTAGATAATTCCAAGAAAGAAGAGCAAGGTAGATAGAATGAAGATAGAAGAAACATAGATATTAAGATTTATTGTAAAGCTAAGATATTAAGATGGCATAGTGACAAACTGCTAAAAAAATACTCAAATGGAACAGACTAGAGAACTCAGAACAGGCCTGTGCATATATGGAAACTTGATTTATAACAATGCAGACATTATAGATCACAGGGGAAAGAATATGTTTTTTTAATTTATTTGTTAATGAATTATCCTGAGATAATTGGTTACCCATAAAAAAAGAAATTGGACCCATAACTTGTATATGCACAAAAATTAGTACTAGGTAGATTAGAGATTTAAATGTGAATAGCAAACTATAAAAATGTTAAAAGACAAGCTGAGGAAACATTTATTATACATATAGTGTACAAAGAATTAATATCTACATGTCATTAAGAAAAAGAGAAACAACGCAGTAGAAAATTGGGCAAAAGAATGAACAGGCATTTCACAGAAGGAAAACACAACAGATTCTCAATCATATGAAAATATGTTCCACCTGGTTAGTAATCAGGGAAATTGAAATGAAAATCATCCTGATATCTTTTCATAAGTATGATACTGGGAAAAAAATGGAAATTTAGACAATGTTGATATTGGCTAGAGTGTGGGTTAACAGAAGTCTATCTGTGGGATGTGTGTAATTGTACAACAATGTGGCATCACCTACTCAAGCTGGACATTTGCAGATTCTCTTCATCAGCATATTTTCTGTTATGTACCCTAGAGAAACATTTATTTCTCAAAATTCATGGGGATATTTTTTTATGTTTATAGTGGCATTGCTTAACATAACAAAAATCTTGGAATTAATCAAAATGTCCTGCAAGAATAAAATATATACATTTAGAATAGTCATAAAATGGAATATTGTATACCAGTAAAAAATTAGATTTCAGCTACATACATCAACATAGATTAAAGAAAAAAATGAGCCAAACAAGTTGCAGAAAAATATACACAATGTGCTTCCATTTATATACATTTCAACCCAAACAAAACTAAACCCTATATTATCTAGTGTTCAATACATCTGTAATAAAAAAAAAAAAGGATGATTAAGATCATATTCAGAATATAGAATAAATTTACAGGACAAAGAAGAATTATACTGAGGGATTCTAAATGGCTACTTACATTCCATTTCTTTTACTATAAAGTGGCTAAATGAACATTCACCTTATTCTCTTAACTGTAAAACACACGTTTTACGTGCTTTCATATATATATATATATATATATATATATATATATATATATATATTTCATAATAAAGAATAACAAGATGTCATTCATTAATTAGTTTACTCCTACATAGTCAGTGAATGCCTATAATCTGCCATTGTACAGATGTTAAATTGAATAGATAAGTTCTGTCTCTTCAAAGAGCTAAATACTTAGTATGGATTATAGATAAGCACACTAGAAATAACAATACAGTATTATCACATTGTTCCATGCTAGATTTGTGCACAGAGAAAAGAAAGGTAAATTGGTCTGGGGTTTGGGGCTTGGTGGGTTCAGAGAAGACATCTTACAGATGTGACAGCTCAGTTGAGAGTTGAAACATTCATGACAAGGTGTTAGCCAAGAGAACAGTCCCAAAAGTGCATTCCAGGAAAAGCCAAAAGTATGTGAGGAGGCAGACATTCTAAAGAGAGCAGGCTTTTTAAAGAACTAAATGAAGCTGATAATTTGATGGCAATTACTATCTGATTGCCTTAGCCCTTTGGAAGGAAAAAAATATTAGATTCTCAGGGGGCTTGGGGTATGAAAACTAGAGACTTAGAAAACCTTCAGAATCTAGCCCTCCTCAGGAGTGGTGTACTCCTGTTGATCTAACACTTGAACAGAAGGCTACCAAAGGGAATTAGAAATTCTATATGTGGGCTTCCCTGGTGGTGCAGTGGTTGAGAATCCGCCTGCCGATGTAGGGGACCCTGGTTCGTGCCCGGGTCTGGGAGGATCCCACGTGCCGCGGAGCAGCTGGGCCCGTGAGCCATGGCCGCTGAGCCTGCGCGTCCGGAGCCTGTTCTCTGCAATGGGAGAGGCCACAACAGTGAGAGGCCTGCGTAACGAAAAAAGAAAAAAAAAAAAAAAGTTCTATACATTTTTTTACCTTGATATCATACCAAGGGAGTGTTTCTGGCCACTGGAAAGTTGATTAGGTAGGAAACATTTTTAAAATTAAAACTGGTTAAACTCCTTGAAGAGATGAAAGAACATACAAAATTCTCTTCTACTTCTATCTTTTCAGAGAAGAAGAAGAATTACCCAATAAAAGAAGAAGTTATATGAAAGAAAAACAGCAGTTTGCAGGTTCAGAGAAGGCCAATACGAATAGAAGTAAGTTGGTGAGGAAGGCAAGATAAAGATACTAGTCTTTTAGGCATCACATTTTAAGAAAGACCAACAAACCCTAAAACATCCAATTCAAAGTGTGGTGATTAGAATATTGAACATTCTAAAATGAGAGGGGGAAGCTTACAAAAACTGAAGTGGTAAGGTCTCTATTACTTAGTAGGAACTAGACAGCTAATAGGCAGAAGTGATAGAGTAGTGATGTCAGACACAGTAAATATTACAATCTCTTTCAAACCAGAGATATTTTTGAGCATTGTTTTTCATGTTTCTTTCCATAGTTTTATGGTATCCATTCATATCAGAGTATATGCATAATAAAGAATTTTATATAATTTAATTATTGAAATAAATAAATTGTTATTTATAGAATTTTGTAGAAATAGGTAGAAATCAAGCAAGTGAACACAGGTTATCTCTTATCTCACATGATGTTTACAATTTGAATAATAAAATATAGTGAGACATAAAAAAACTTTTGAGAAATTCTAATAACAATTTGTTTCAAAATTAAATTGCTATAAAGGCCATAGAGTAATTTGAGTCCTTGCTGCTGGAATTAGAAAGATAGTCCAGATCATTGCTGCCATTCTTCCTTAGACCTAGCAGTAACTTTTCCAAACTGTAAAAATGTTGTATGAGGACATGCAAAGCCTGTTGCTCAGGATTCCAGGAAATTACAGAAAAAAAAGTAAAAATATAAAGTCTCCATGCAATTTATTTGTGATTATTACTGGAAACACCATGTTCACATGCATCAGCTGACAAGACCCTACAAATGATACTTGTGATGTAATGGCCTTAACAACAGCAAATTGCATTAAAAAACCTCAATTCCTCTGAGTCTCTAGAAGACTTCAGATAGTTCAAAAATCAGTTTCTGAAAGAGTGTGCAAATTAGCACATCACAGTACAAAGATCATGACCTACAAACCCAGCTGCCCTGAAGCCAAATATGTTTTTGCTTTCCTCTACAGGAACCAAGAATCATTCAACTCATTCATGTCCTGAATGAATTCAAGCTATAAAATGAAAATTTATTAGTGATTTCCAAGCCCAGATGGTGTATTTCCTACTTCCTTCTCTGTCTTCAGATTAAGCTGTGTTGATTTATGTTTTCTCTAAATTTTTATGTAAATTTGCTTTATTAAAGGGTCTTCTCCTAAAATTTGTTTTGAAAACCATTGGACAAGATGATCTTTATGATCCTATACAGCTCTAAATTCAGTGAGAGCATATACTATGCCTGGCTTTCTCATCTCCTATTCCCAAGTCTCAACAGTGTCTAGCAGTGCTTAAGAAATATTGCTATATAGATGAATGAATAAATAAAATGTAGATGAATATAATTCATAGTGTGATGGTTAAATCCAGCAAAGGATATAAGGAGCATTACCAAGAAGTATCTTTTAAATTTGTTCATTCATTTACCAAATGAGTATTCAGCAACAATTGTTTTCAGGTATCATTTTACACAGTTGGAATTCATCAGTGAACAAAAAAGAAAAGAACAGATGATAAAAAACAGACATAAATAAATACATAGCTTGATAGAAGGTGATGACTGCTCTAGAAATAAAAGGGTAAAGTGTGGGACTGGGTAAAAGCGTTCAGGAGGACCCAGGTCATGGAGGTGGCAAGCTGTAATGATAGGTAGTGTGGTCTTGGATGATCTCATGGAGAAAGTAACTTATGACCAAAGAATAGAAGATGGTGATCAAATTAACGATGCAGAACATCCAGTGGAAATAAATTCTAGGAAGAAGAAATAACTAGTTTAAAGTCTCTAAGACAGAAAAGCATATATTATGCTCAAGGAACAGGAGAGAGACCCATGTTTCTAGATGGAAGTGAGGAAGTAGGGGATAGTGGAAGATGAGATTGTCCTAGTTGGCTCAGGCTGTCATAACAAAATAACATAGACTGAGTTGCTTATATGTATTTTCTCACAGTCTGGAAGCTGGAAGTCCAAGATCACAGTCCAGGAGAGGTGGTTACTGGTGAGAGTTCTCCCGGCTTATAGATGGTTGCGTTCTCACATGGTCTTTCCTCTGTGTGTGCATGCGTAGTCAAAGAAAGAGAAATCTCTCTTCCTCTTCTTCTAAGGCTGCCAGTCCTAAGACCTCACCCTTATAAACTCATTTTGCCTGACATATCCCCTAAAGCCATATCTCTATCTTCAAATACAGTCACATTGAGGATTAGTGTTTCAATATATGAATTTGGAGGGGATGTAATTCAGTCCATAGTAGAGATCAACAAGGTAAAATTGGGAGCAGATCACATAGGGTCTGGTGGACCATTGTAAAGACTTGGACTGGTAATCTCTGAAATTCTCCACACAAGGGAGTTTTATGATTCTATGTCCTATCAGCCAATAGAATTGTTTTCTTCCCATTATTTTTGGCTTTTTATTCAGGGCTGAAGTGGCAAGAGACAAAAGCTAAGAAGATACTCAACTTGAGTCTCGAATGTCTGCTCTGAATACTGGTTTTGAATATAATTGGAATACTTTGCTTGAGCTTATTAATTGAATTCTATATCACAAATCTTGGAATTAAAGTCCTTTTAATTTAACATGCAAATCTATGCAGAAACATGCAAAACAGGATTCACAAAGCAGCTGAAACTTTTCTTCAGCCTTTACTATAGGGGTCAAAGAATGGAGATGGAAGGCAGGGAACATGAATTGTTTAAGAAGAATTTTGGTATGACCTAGTATGCCAAATTCTATTTTGGATGTATACTGGTAAACTAACTACTTAAGCCAAAAGTGGGGTGAGACACTCGTTAATGTAATTATAAAAATTCCTAGTGCATGCTTATAAAGTATACTAATGGTCTAATAGATAATGTATAAAGATGTCTAATCGACACTAAGGATCGACTATTCAGCACATATGTTCCAGGACTTTTTGGCAGAGTATCCTTCCATTTAACCAGAAAGTAGCCTAACCAGTAAAATAATATAATTTGATCTTTGTTCAATGTCACTAAAAAAAAAAAAAAAAATGCAGTTATGGGAAGTAAAGTTATGCATTAGAATTATCATCAAAGCTGAGCTAATTGTAAAAATTTTATAAGCTTGTATTATTTTCAATCTTAATTATTATTGTTATTATTACCATCATTACCACTATTAACAGTGACTCACATTGTTTTATTCCCAAACCAAGTTTCTTTATGTGACAGAGTATAGAACATGCTACCCAATGCAAACCTATGAGAAGGAGAAAAGGAAGAAATTGCATTTATTTGTATATTAGTTCAAGCAGGACCTAAAACATCAGTTGTCTAAATCTTCTCATTTTACAAATGAGGAAGGAGACTCAGAGAGGTTAAATAGTGAAAAGTGAAATTAAGATGGTTTGCTTTCACACAGATTTAATGGCTTTATCCCTAGCTACCCATTCAGCTTCAAATCTAGTCAAACAAATAAATGAATATTTTTTGTTAAATGATTTCTGAATCATAGGACTGACCAAAATGTATTCTCTGATGTAAGCTCTACCAATCAAGTGGAGATTTCAACCCTAGATAAGAGAACTAACATTTTCTCAAGATGGTGAGACTACAAAATTTCTATCGTTTTGTGTGTTAGGACTGCCAACTATTTTATTTGTGTGTGTTTTTTATTTAACTCATCCAGGAAAAGCCGAACATCTTTCCGTCCTGTTTCAGACACATCCCCCAAATCAGTTTTTAAACCCTAAAGGGAGAAAGACATCCAAATAAAAAATTAGTATCTATGCATAGATTTCTCTAAATGAAGAATTTCACACAAGGTAGATCTGTGTTCTTTATCTACATCAAGCCATATTACCAAAAGAATACCTCAAGAACAAAAAAAGAAGGGCATAAAAGACCTTTGTTATGACCCCATGTACCCAAGGATCATTGCTTTATTGCAATCCGTCTTGTGGTTATACTCATAAGATGATGACTTCTATAACACTGTCATGAATTATAACCCTGAAAGTAATATGAATCAGAGAAACCAGCAAAGCTGACCCAACCAAGATAGATATAAAATTAGCAGCAGACTAGAGATAACTTTATGCCAGTTGCTAAGGGCAATGTACAACTGATGGATAATGTAATAACACACATTAAGCCACAGTTATACAAAATAAGTTCACAACATCATTAATATTCATAGCAGCAGGAGCACCAAGATGACTGAGGTAAGCAAATGTGTTGATGATGACTATACCTTAGGGAAAGGCCTAACCACTTAATGACCTGATAGGATTCTTAACAGGAACGGGGGAAAAAGACACTGCAGTTTCTGTTTCATTTGTCCTTGCTTTTAACTTAAATCACCCCTGGAACTCTGTTTCTTTTCATTGCTGCCACATTTTGCATGTCCCTCTTATTGAAGGTAAGGGATGTATATCTATTTTTATAATCTTATGGACATAGCTTCTCATGTCAGCAAGTCTCCTAATTTCAACTGTGTCCCAAATGCTCTTCCCCATGTATGGACTGCTCCTTTGGCTTAGCTATGCTTTTCATTTTTATTTCTTTTTCATTTCATTTCCTTCTCAGAAATGTTGACAACTAACTTCTATTAACCAACTCCTGCCTGCCATTCCACGATAGAATGGTGGGGAGGAGGAGAAGAAAAGAAAAGAGAGGTTTGAGGAGATTGTGCATATATGAAGGCTATCTCTAGACAAAATCATGAAGGCAAAAATAGTCTGGCGGGCTTCCCTGGTGGCGCAGTGGTTGAGAATCTGCCTGCTAATGCAGGGGACACGGGTTCGAGCCCTGGTCTAGGAGGATCCCACATGCCGCGGAACAACTGGATCCGTGAGCCACAACTACTGAGCCTGCGCGTCTGGAGCCTGTGCTCTGCAACAAGAAAGGCCGCGATAGTGAGAGGCCCGTGCACCGCGATGAAGAGTGGCCCCCGCTTGCCATAACTAGAGAAAGCCCTCGCACAGAAACGGTGACCCAAAACAGCAAAAATAAATTAATTAATTAATAAAAACTCCTACCCCCAACATCTTCTTTAAAAAAAAAAAAAAAAGGTCTGGCAACTGCCATTCCTTTAAAGTCTTTGTTCCCAGGTTACCAGCGATGTATTTACCACGGCATGACAAATCTGGACCTTTCCTTGTCCCTCTTCCTCATGAATGCCCTCACCATTATCCTTTTAGGAGCCAGTTGTCTTAATAATTTGATAACTGCTGCTAATCAACTTATATCCTTCTGATAGAAAACACCTTGACAGGAGTGAATGAACCAGAGCAAATGTAGACCTAATGTCAGATCCTGTAATATGGAGCAGAGAAAGTTTGAACACAGGATATCATAGTTTCCTTAAATAATACTCTCTAGTGGTCAGCAGCTCTGTGTCCTGCAGAGCGGACTCGACCTATATGAAATCACAGGTCCAAAGAATGTTAGAATTCTCAAGAACCTTAGTTAGAGATTATCTAGTCAACCACTCTTGCTTTGCATTTGAGAATTTAGTTAGCTTGTCCAAAGTCAGACCATAGCGATTATAACTACAGTGATCCTGGAGTGTTCTCAATGAGTAATAACCTTTGAGACCTGTCCATGAAAAACATGGACTCTGGGCTCAGGTTGTCTGGTTTTCAGTCCTGGTTCCAGCACTTACTAAGGCTCCCTGACTTTGGGCAAGTTATTAACCTCCCCATACCTCTTTCCTCATCTGCAAAATTGTATTAATAAAATTATCTACTTCATTGGGCCAATAAGATGACTATAAGGATTTCATAAAGTAATAAATGTAAAGCACTTATAATAGCCTGGAACATCATAAGGCCTCAATTAATTATATCATTATTAAATGAGTGGTAGAAAATCAACAGGGATGGTCAATACTTCCAAAGCACTCTCTTCGTATCTCTTTTTATCTTTCCCCTAAAATTTCTCCACTCCCTCTTTCTCTCCAAATTCATTACTCTCTTCCAAGAACACTTCATCAAGGCCAAGATATAATTTTGTTCACTGTAGCAAATCCAATTCCTAAAGCAATGCCAGACACATAGTAAGTACTATAAATACTTACAGAATAAACGTATACTAGATATGAAACCTGCACTATCTCCAATAAGAGAGTTTTCTGTGGTTTTGAAATTTTTCAGAAAGGGCAATGTGTGTATCTTTTTTAAAACTGTGTTTTAACTGTATACTCCTAAGATATATTTGGAATTCTGCCTTTCCTTCTATCATCCCCAATGGCTGTGGCTAAGTCAGCTTTACACTTCCCAAGAAACTGGGACCTAAACTTCTCTGTGGCTATGGTATACTGGAAGGCATGGTGATGCTCCTTGATCACAGCACAAAGCACTGTGCTTTGTCATCTGCAGAAACTAATATTTTTGATGAATTGAGTTAAAAATCATTGAAAGTTTAAAGATTAGGATTGGAATCTCAAGTTTACTATTAATCACCTGTGTGACCTTGGACAACTCATAGACCCTCTGGGGCTCAATTTAAATCTCTGTAAAAATGAAAAGATAGATTTAGGTGATTTATTTCTAAGGTCTCTTTCAGTTCTAAAGACCCTAGGGTCTATAAGTAGGAAATACTACTGCTTTGTAGCTAACAAACTTAACACACTTGAATCCCACTTTAACAGTATTTACTCTGAAATCTACAGAACTTCATGCTTTTTCCATAATAATTTTGGAGGGACCACATTGCTGTATCCTAAGAGACCAGGGCTTCCAATTCATTTTCACCTTAGTCTTCCATTTAAGCTAATTGGAAGTCCTAAAAATGCACCCCACATTAACAAGGCTTGAGAAGTGAGGAGAAACATTGCAAAGAAGGTATTTCTGATATGATTTCATACTCAGGTACACTGTGGTTTTGTTGTTTATATCCATTTAACACATCTTATTGAATATTAAGGACAAGAGTTTGTTTATTGGGAATGCTATGCATGAGGTAAGGGCCTACCTAGCCAATTCCTTCATTCTTCTTTATTACTTCCCTGTTTCACTCTGTTCCAGTTAAATGCTTAGTGTGATTTAGAGGAAACTCACTGCATAGTCTCTCTAAATGTCAGTTTCTTTATCTATAAATGATTAAACAATAATGACGTCTTTTTTATTGATTTGTGGTTGAGAGAAAACATAACTGCAAATTTACTGTGTAAAAGCTATTCTATAAAATTGTAAGTATATTATGAATTTGAGTACTTCATTATTCTCTCAATTTTTCTTTTGTGTTAATCAATGTTCCTCCAACCAAAATCCAGGATTTTTAAAAAAGGGATCATGTTATTTAATGTAGCAAACCAAGCATTGAAAGAAGTGGCAGAAAACCTAGTATCAATCTGAATTGACCAGTAGTCACCCTAATGTGTAGCCCATAACCTTAAATTAGTCATTAGTTTTCTGAGACTTGTTTTTTTTTTTTCTTTTTCAACCTGTAAATTAGAGTATAGTGCTGTCTGGTATGATGGTCACAGTGATGACACAGGGAAAATATTTTTAGTTGTGAATTTATTTTCTAATAAAGTACTTCTTATTCTGTAGACCTCATTGCTTAGTTCAAGGTACATGTTAAGCACTAAATAATAACTTGGAAATATAGACTACTAGAAGGGGAAAGGACCTTGGGGATTGACTATTCTCATTTCCACATTCTTTCAGGTAAAGACACCTCTTGATAGATCAATTTAAAGTTTCCAGAATCAAACTGAAACATAGATGTTCATATATTGACTAACAGTGTACTTTGTTTTCCCAGGGATGTCCAGGATTCTGGATTCATTCGTGTTGATACAGGAGTGGATGGAGTGATTCACTTGTGTTCCCTAAGCCACAACAAAAATAAAATAATACTGCACTGACCTGCAACAATTTCTGTATATAAAATAAGAAATCTCTATTTAAAAAATGATGAAAGACATAATGGCACTAATACAACTCATGGGAGGAAAATAAATGAGCAACACAAAAATTTTGTCACATAATAGAAATCTCTATGATCTACAGTAGATCATAATGAAACAATCTATCAAATCAGTTTGGCCACTGATTCTCTGATCGCTAATATGAGCTCCACTGTAAATTAATTTCATTCATATTTTATGAATTTCAGTCTTAGTACTGTTCAAACCACTGAACTTGACTTTGCTTAAATAACTGCCCCTCCAGTACGAATAATGTCTCTAATCAGTCTGTTAATGGAGGCTTCTCAGACTTTCAGTTTCAGCCAATTACTTATAGGGAAGTTGGTGCACTGCCTTGCCTAAGACAGCATAACAGGACTGGGGCAGATAATTTAAATCTGTATCTTTTTAAACCAGCTGCTTCATTAAGAGGTAACCCAGTAACTGATATTTTTAATTTAACATTCTTCTCTGGAGATGTCCTATCAACTGCGATGTGTGCCAGAGTAATACTCTCACAAGGAAGAAGTAAAACAAGCTTGAAACAATTTAGTGGGGAAATAAAAGAAATTGATCTAAAGTTATTTTTCACAATCTAAATGATTCACTTGGTAGTCACCTAATACTAAATCTAAATTCACAGGCTTTGAAAGAGGAGTGATTAAAAGATTGTAAAAGGAGATGTGAGGGGTATAGAAATTCAAGTCAGAAGCAAAAAGGGGCGGGGAATGGCCAAAAACAGGACACTTTCTGAAAGTTAGAAAGATAATGAGAAATCAAAAAATATTTCTGTATATGAGTTTATCATCTGTTTTTTAGATGACTCATATATTAGAAGTACTTTGGGACCACATCATGCTGAGTCCAGCATAGTGCTAGACTCCACAACTGATCCAGGTGGAGATAAAACTGAGGAAGAAGAAACAGTTAATACAAAATGTAATGCATTAATGTTCTCAGATACACATAAGCAGAATAAGTACAATCATAGTTCAGAGAGAAAAAATAAAGCACAGTGTGGGTAAGACTTCAAAATTTTTCTGCTTACATGTTGGCTAAATTATTTTTCATCAAGTTTAATGGGTTGCATAGAATACAATTTTTGGTATACTGTAAGAATTAATATTTATTAAATAAAACAACAGTATCATTTTGTAAAAAGTATCTAAAAAAACCTAAGCATCATAGCAATTTGATACCAAACAAATCCATCTTAAAATTTATGTAAGTAATGTTTCCTGTAAATCAGAAATTTTATATTATTTTTTCACCTCTTGGATTCATATTTCTATTTCAATTACATACAAAATCGTACCTTAATGTAACATATTTTATGCTTGTCTTTTCTCTCACAGAAATATAAATTGAATTTGAAATTTTAATTTTTATGAAATTTCCGCTGACTCTAACTTTGACTTAATATTACACAATCTCTTTGACTTAATATTATACATTGATAAAAACAATATTTTGATAGCTATTTATTAAGTATAAAAAGCAAACTTTATTATAAATAATTTCTTAATAAAGTGAGTGATAGTCATTTTTAATTAGTTCATGTGTTATAAAAGAATACAACTTTTGGGCTTCCCTGGTGGCGCAGTGGTTGGGAGTCCACCTGCCGATGCAGAGGACACAGGTTCGTGCCCCGGTCTGTGAGGATCCCTCATGCTGTGGAGCGGCTGAGCCCGTGAGCCATGGCTGCTGGGCCTGTGTGTCCAGAGCCTGTGCTCCACAACGGGAGAGGCCACAACAGTGAGAGGCCCACATACCGAAAAAAAAAAAGAATACAACTTTTTAGTAAAATGTTAATGGAATCATTAACAATTCTATTCCTATTTTTTATTTGCTTTAAAAATGTATTTGTTGAGAAATTTCTTTTATATATATAAGGAAATATGAATAGAAGTCTAGTAGTAGAAACACTATACAATTCTTTGAACATTTTCTAAAGTACATATCAAAAATGACATTGTTGTCTATCATAATTTTTAATGATCTATCAACTGACAACTCAATTAGGTCTTTCTTCCCTTTTGTTGAATGCCACAAATGATTCAATAAATGCATGTTATCCAGTCATTAGAATCTTTTACTTTCTCTGTTTCAGGAGAGGGTTTATTATTCCATATTCTTATAATTGTCTTTATTTGATGAAAAAAGCAACTTGGAAAGACCGTCTTTCAAACTTTAGTTCCTATCTAAGTCAGCTGATTTTGTAGAACAATCCGTTTTTCACTAGAAACAGAGGACAGGTGGGTTTTTCATTTTCAGTGAAAGATTGAAGAGTTTACATTTTCACTATTCTGCATTAAAATAAATTTGAATTAAGACATCTAAACACATTCCAAAATATTCTAATTCTACATTTTTTTCATTCATAGAAATATATATATGACAGAAACAAGACATAATGTTCCAATTCTCTACATATAATTTCACAAATATTTTCATAGCATAGATCATTGATATTCATGTTCACAAAGGGCGATAATAATAGGAGAGTGCCAAAATGGCAGATTAACTAAATATATCCAACTTTGGAATATACAACTTAATCATTAAAATGACTACATTACTAATACTCTACATTTACGGAATGCTCACAATCTTCAAAGCATTTTTCCATCAGTATTAGTCCAGATCCAGTCAGGAAACAGAAACTACTCTTAATCTTTCCAGTAAGGGAATTCAGTACAGTGAATTGGGTATATAGCTAACAGGAGAACTGAGAAGTCATATAAGCAATGGTAAGGCAACTAAGATGTGCAAAAGCTGGAAGTTGCTACCCCTAAGTCTAGAAGGACAACAGGAGGAGGTGGTAATACGAGAGCTCAGAAGAAGGACCATATGGCAAGAATGCAAACACAGCGGGAACTGTCCTGCCAGTGTTTGGACCATGGAGCAAATGGCTGGCTTGTGCAGGTTGGAACTAAGAAGAAGCCCCAGCTAGACATGCTACCTAAAGAAGAGGGAATGGAGGAGCAATACCCAGGAAAGCCTGGGTAACTCACATCATTGAATTTTCTAAAACTGCTTCCCATTGGCTGAAACTATGCAAATGTCAGAAAGCAAGAGAGCATGGAATTGGCCATTTCCTGCAATACAGAACAGCAAGTAAAGAGCAGAGAGTGGATGGAAAGCAAACAGGTAATTGGCGAGCACAGTATCCATCATTTGATTCTCACAACCATTTTAAGAGATAGACAAAACATAGTGCAAGCGTTCTTTTGTTTTTCTTTCTTTCTTTCTTTCTTTCTTTCTTTCTTTCTTTCTTTCTTTCTTTCTTTCTTTCTTTCTTTCTTTCTTTCTTTCTTTCTTTGTCTTTCTTTCTTTTAAAGATAAGGCCACTGGCTTTTTGAAAGTTCAAGCTGCCAAGAAGAGTCAAATCTGATCCATAAACCCAGGCTTTTTATTCTAGGAATCTTTCAGAATTTGACGCACTATTTTAATCTTTCTGATCTAGGCTTATGGGGGGAAATAAGCCTTGTGAACATTTGGGTTTGAAATAAGGAAAGGTGACTGCTTGAATGAGCTTAGTGGTTGTCAGTTTACCATATTGAGATTATTTGTGCTGCTTACAAACCAATAACCTAACTATAAAATTAGTAATTACATGTTAAAGAACCTCTTGCCACACTATTGTTTGTCTTATGTAAAAAAAATAAAATAAATTAAAAAAAAATAATAGACAGAAAGCTTTTAAGTAGAGTCAGGAGACCAGAAGGAGGAGCTCTCATGAGAAAATAGCAGAGCCCAAGAGGAAGAAGAAAGACTCCTCTTTTTTCATGGCATGAACTGAGCCAATGAAAAGACATGAAATTTTTGCTTACCATAGCCCTCTCAACTTCATTTTCCCTTCTATAAAACAGTTCTCCTTCCCTTGCCATGCAAGACTTTCATGTGGTTTGCCATGGTTGCAGACTTTGAATTGCAATTGTCTGCTATATGAATAAACCCATCTTTTCTGAAGAAATATCTGGCAGTCTATTTGTTTTAGGTCAATATTTTGGTGACCCATACAGGAACCAGAGAAGATCCTGGAAGGCTATAAGTCTGGTGAGCAAACAGATGCAGTACCCATTGTCACTCACTGCTGCTCTTGCCAATCCTGGAGTTAGAAGGTATGTCTTTCTCCTGTATCCAAGCCCTCATGGCCTTTGAAACTCTCCAGGACTTATTTAAAGGTTTTGTCTTCCTGGTTAAGGCCTTATTTTGTATGCAAGTACTCATGTGGCACTTTGGTGTGATTTTGAAATCAGACTATCTCAATTGAAGCTGACCAGTCTTCTGCCAATTTCTTCAAGAGCAAGGGTTCCTTCACTAAAACTGCGCCAGTTCAGGTGGTGACCCATTCCTTTGTATTAGGGACTATCCTCTGTAAACTGGTGAAAAATCCTTTAGTCTGGCTCCTCCAGGATGAAGCTGTTTCCTTAGAATTGCCTGGTATTTGCTTGCAAGCTATTTGAGTTGAGCTGTTTGAACTGTATAAGTTGTTTTTAGCTCTTTGAAAATCGTTCTTTTACTCTGGAGAAAAACCTCTGAGAAATGGGATTCCAGGTATCTAAATATTTGGAGGACTCCTCCCCTACAGAGACTCCAGCCAATTTTATGTTTAAAAGACAGTGTCTCTCCTTATGCACATTTCTAACTAAATGAATCAACCTGACCAAAGACAATTTAGAATAGTAATTGTCATTATGAGAAAAATTTGAAATCCCCAAACTTAATTTTCTTAAAACCAAATTGTATTACAATAGCCCAAAAATGTCCAGAACTGAGTGATATGCCTATTTTTATTGGTATTTTGAGGCTTTTAAACATTATCAGTTACCTAAAATTGTGTCTTTGCAAATAAGATTTAAAGATTAACTGAAGCAAACAAGCAATTAAAGAAAGATAAGATAGCTTCCAATGCCTCAGGGTCTTCTTCCTTGGCTTCTTTGTTTCAGGCTCTGCCTCTGATATCATCTTGGCTCTTTGTGGCCAAATTCTGCCTTTTTTTTTTTTTTTTGACACCATCTTTCTTCTTCCCTTCTATGCTGCTTATGTCTCCTCTATACCTTCAATTCCCCCATACTAATTTTCTCTTGCCTAACTTCCCCTTTTCTCTGAAATTCCACACACTCCATTTCTCTGAACTTGTCAGAACCTGTCCCTTTAAAATTAAGCCTTCTTATTGGATCCAGAGACTAAATCCTTAATTTCTAATATTCCCTAAACTAAACCTGAACTGCAAGTTATAGTCAAAGATTTTCCCAAAGTAAGTAAAGAGTCTTACAGATTTCCTGAGGAATTTAATATAGTCATTCAAACTTATCAACCTAGTTTTTCTGAATTATATCAGCTAGTTCACTTGCTAGTCAGTGAAGGTCAGGTCCAGCATTGGATGAAAACCACTAATTGGAAAAGTCCTGAAATGTTTCTAGAGTTATAATCAGGAGACCAGCCCACTAACTTATATGAAAAAGTTTGAACAATTGCTAAGCAACTTCACTGAGCAAACTTTAGGGCTTTTCCAAAGTCTATTAATTGAAGAAAAAATTCAGGCTTGCACAAAATAACTCTGATGAACCTTGCTCATGACTATCACAATTGACCTTAGATTATTTCTTCTAATTCTGGTCTTCCTTCAAATATTGGTTCACCCAGGTAGCTTTTAAATCTATGTTTATTAATGAGCTAAACAGGAACATTTTCCCTCTATAAAAAAGGACAAGGATGGAATGGGAAATTATGTCCACTCCAGATTCAATTAATCTGGCAAACCAGCTCTCTCACCCCTAGATGAGTCTCCTCAAAGGAAGATCACCAAAATTCTAAATTTTCAACTGCAGCAAATGAAGGCTCCTAAACAAAAGTCAAACCTCCTAGTTTCTGCTACTTTTGCAAAGAGCCAAGACATTGGAAAAGAGATTATTACAAATTGAAGTGCTTTAGGCACCTTTAGCTCTCTAGCCAGCCTTTCCAACATCCTGCCAATTCTCAGTGATTGAGCTGAGGAGCTACAGGGCTCTTCCCAATCCATTCTCTTATTTGGCTTGGAGAAACATTTTTCCAAATTGGGAATGAATCTCTTCCAATCCTAACTGACACCAGAGACACACTCTGAGTGCTCAACCTCGCTACTATAAAACTGCCTTGGAGTAGTAAAACAGCTCAAATAGTGGGGATCTCTAATGAACCTCAAGAAGTTCCTGTCTCTGAACCCATTCCATTTTGTTTAGACACTTTGAGAGATACATACCCTTTTATCTTTAATTTCTTTACTCCTTACCCGTTTATTAGACCAAGAGTTCTTAGAGAAGTATCATGCCAGAATTTCTTTCTTTCAGAAGGGGGAAGTCATTCTAGAATTTGACAGTAGTCATCAAAGTAACCAACCAGGTGAATTAAATGACCCTTTGACATCTCTTATTTGTTCTGTCTCTGACAGTACTAGAGCTGATTCTGGAAATACTAATCACTTGTCCCTGTTGAATCAGCTACCACATTTCTTGTGAGCAAAATTTCCAATTGATATTGTTAAGTTTCACAGTGTACCTCCTATGAAGATTCAAATAGATCCTTTAAAACATCTTCCCAGAATTAGACAATACCCTATAAGTAAAGAAGCACTTCAAGGAGTGTAAAGCTCATAATAGAAGACTGCAAAGCTCAAGGCCTCATTATCCCTTGTATTAGTCCATCTAACCCTCCAAATTTACCAGTGAGAAAACCTAACAGCCGAGGGTGGTTTGTCCAGAACCGCAGAGCAATAAACAACATTGTTATTCCTCAACACCCTGTTGTTCCTAATGCTAACACATTATTAACATCCATCCTCACTAGAAGCAAATTTTTCATTCTAATTTATTTATGCAGTGCATTTTTTAATATTTCAGTTGATGACAGTAGCCAGTGTCTTTGGCTTCACATGGGAACAAAAACAATTCACCTGGACAGTAATACCGTAGGGTGTTACTAAGAGTCTTTCTTATTTCTTACAAATACTGGAGGTAGATCTGGATAATATATATTTACTAAAGGTTCTACTTTGTTGCAATATATGAATGATATGCTTCTTTGCTTCCTTTCTCATGCCTACCATAGGAAGATGGCTTTCACTTGCTGAATGTTTTAGTCTTAGAAGGATATAAGGTCACCAAAGAAAAATTGCAGTTTGCCTAAACCCAGCTTTGATATTTATGGCATCTGATATCAGAACAAGGACTATACCTGGATCCAGATAGACTTCATGGTGTCCTCAGTTTCCCCAAATCCAAAACTAAACACCAAAGTGAGGTTTTCTCAGGCTGGTTTGTTGCCAAAATTGGATCCAAATTCCTCTCTTATGTCCAAAAAACTCCAACCCAGTTTTATGGTAAGAACTGGACAACATAACTTTGAAGTCTTTTCGTTAAATGTTCCTCACATAACTCTTTTATGTTGTAATAATCTTAACCCTGCTACTCTTCTCTCCTTGATCACTGACATAGTCCCTCACAACTGCTTAATGCTTATGGATCACCTCCTGACCCCTCTTGATGATCTGCAGGAAATTCCTTTGAATAATGCTGACTGCTGACTTCTCATGTTTCAGTAAAGGTTCTTATTTAAAAGGTAAAGATGGCAAATATTGTGCTGGGCATTCTTTTGCAATTCCTTTTGATATTGTTGGGCAGCATCTTTGTTTATGGCTGCTTGAGCCCAACAGGCTGAATTATACACTCTTACTTGGGCTTGTACTTTAACCAAGGAAAAACTGCCAATATTTTCACTGATAGTAGACGTGCTTTGGGGGTAGTTCATGATTTATTGAGCAATTATTAAGATTCTGGGGCATTCTAAACTTGACTTGAAGCTAAGGGAAATCACTATGCTTATATTTCCACAAGGAATTCTACCTTTAAAGGGACCAAGAGCAGCCAAGCCTCTGTCATGTTCCAACGGAACATTTCCCCAAATGATAACTTAGAAAAACTGGATCGAGAATCCCAACAGTTGGCCTCAGAAAAGGAAAAACAAGATTGGAAATTAAAGAATTGTTCATTTGATAAGAAGAGAAAGCTTTGGTTTGGACCAAATAACAACCCAGTTCTAACAGAGACTCCAAAATTCCCACTCCTCACCACTGTGCATGCATTAAATCATTGGTATACTGACAAAACAATAGCATTCATGAATCAACATTGGTGGGGAAACATTAACAAGACCACAAAAAGTGTCTCCTTCACTTGTCCCACATGTCCAATGTACAATCCAGGGGAGCCTGTTCATACTGCTCTCAGACCTTTTAAACTGCCTAAAGGGCTATTCCAGGTTTGACAAATGGATTTCATACAACTTC
Organism: Aethalodelphis obliquidens; assembly: GCF_003676395.1. Classification (NCBI taxonomy): domain Eukaryota; kingdom Metazoa; phylum Chordata; class Mammalia; order Artiodactyla; family Delphinidae; genus Aethalodelphis; species Aethalodelphis obliquidens. The sequence continues at coordinate 19,313,888 of NW_020837957.1, read as the reverse complement.
CTCTATCTCATGGATATAAATATGTTTTAGTCATGGTCTGGAAGTTTTCACACTGGACTGAAGTCTTCTCTTCTGGACAGGCTATTGTCTCTTCTGTGCCTAAGTCCTTTTGGAAATGATTATCTCTATTCAGGGGAACTCCTCTCAAACTTCATACTGATCAAAGGACACATTTTACTAACCAGGTATTTCAAGAAGTCTGTGCTGTTTGATCAGCTTTACAACACTTCCACTGCATTACCATTCTCAATCTTCTGGTTTAAAAGAATGCACCGAGGACATTATTAAGACTCAGTTGACAAAATTTGTAGAGACTTTCCAAATAGCTTGGCCAAAAGCATTGCTGTTTGTCAAAAACTCAGAACCACCCCTTTTGGAATTCATAAACTTTTATCTTTTCAGATAGTCACAAGATGCCCAATACACTTGGCTCCTGCTTCTTTTGACCCACAACAGAGAAAAGAAGAGATACTCCAGTATTATAAAGACTTAATTGTTTCTATTAAAGGTAACCATGTTTTGGTAGAGCAATCTTTTCACAGGACACTCTCGGAGATGATGACTTTAAGCATCATACCTTGCAATGTGGAGATATTGTCTATTGGAAAAGACACCTCCAGAAGAATTCTCTTCAACCTTTCTGGAGAGTCCACTATTAGGTACCACTAATCAACCTCTGTGCTGCAAAACTCCAAGAAATAGACTCTTGGATAAATGTGACACATCTAAAGGGAGAACTGAACCCTGAATAGACCTGCACACCTTCTGGTGATCTGAAAGTAAAGCTTTCCCAAAACTGAAGCAGATGACATCTGATGAGATAGCTTTCCCAAGATATTCAGACCAGGCCTATTGAAAATTTATCACCAAACCTTTGATGATGACATAATGCTTCAGATGATCTCCATTGTCTATGATATTGAGAACATATGGACTTTAGTTTAAAAAATGCCTGAGAATTTTCCTTTTTACCCCTTCTTGTTACTTGAATGTGACCTCAGTAGGTTTCCAATCTGTGCACACTTTCTCTGACATGAGACACTACACTCAGGAAAGATCCTTCCTTACACTGAGGAACAAAAAGCCACTGAATCTAGAAAATCTGACTTTTGATCAGTGATGCTTTTAGAGAAAATCTTGATCAAAAGGGGGAAATGTAAAAGACTTAATGAACAAAAGGCTCAATTAAATAGTTAGGAGACCAAAATGGGGAGCCCTCTTGCCCTCTGAAAATAGCAGATCCCCCAAATAAGAAAGACTGCTCTTCTTTCCTGACAAGGACTCAACCAATGAAAAGACTTGGACCCTCTTAACCACAGTCCTCTCAACTTTCTTTTCCCCTCTATAAAAGTATTTTCCTTCCCTTGCCCTGCAGGGACTTTCATGTGACTCACCCTGAATTGCAATTCTCTGCTTTTCCCAAATAAACCCATCTTTCCTGGAGAAATACCCGGAAGTTTGTCTTAAGTCAAGACGTCTCAGCAGAGAAAGAAAAGGCCAGATTCACTAATGACAATACTTAATACTTATACACTTGTAACTAAGCTATAGCCACAAAACAATATTCTCATGGGTATTCTCTGAAATAATATAAAGATGGTTTACCATGGAGATAGATTAGGAATTGTTTCTTTTATAGCCTCTGCTGTAACTCTTCTCTCTGCAGGATAATATGGCAGTCTAGAAAGGAAAAAATAATATCAACTGTAAGATTCTTAAACAGAACTTATGTGTCCCTGAAATTGAGTGAATGTGTGTATTATGGTTGTGTTTTAATTGTTGATCTGCAATAACTATTGCATTATTAGGAGGTACGGCAAAGATTCTACATTGGATGACTCTTTTGTCTTTATCAAATGTTTTTTTCTGACCTGAACTTAGAAACTATAAATTCTCCTCCAGAGAAGAAAAAGAAAGAAAGAAAGAAAGAAAGAAAGAAAGAAAGAAAGAAAGAAAGAAAGAAAGAAAAAGAGAAATGACACACACTTGTTAGCCATTCCCTCCAAAACTGGCTCCCCATGCTACAGATCCCTGTGAATTTTACACTACAAAAAACGATTCTCAGCTCTGGACTCCCAAGAGTTGTTTAAGGCAGATAGCCATATGATTTAACATCTTGCCAAGCAGAACCCTCTCAACCAGGGGAAGCAGGAAGAAATATCTCTGATATTCAGAATATTTGTCTTAAACACATTCAATGCTATCTACTGTCAACACTCAGGAGGTGACACTCAGAGAATGGTGAGGTTGTCGAGAGGGTAACACAAACATTGCCACAATTAATTATAATTCCTTGCCCAAGGCTTTGAGAATAGAATCCATTGTTGGGAGAGTCTGACTCCCAGAGAAGATAATTAATACATTTTTTCCTATGGTATATTGGACAATGCAGTTTTTGCAGTCTAGGGAAAGTTTATGAGACTGAAACCTCTTCTGAGCCTAAAGCCTGTGAACAGAGAAGAGAATTCTGAGATATGCCTAAACAATTTCTTGCAAAGTCATCCAAGAATGATTGGTAATGTCATCGTCAAGGATAACAGTGTCTACCCGATGAACAGAAGGGTGCAAAATAATGAAACTTTTGTTTTCCTTTTTAATTAGCAGTGTTACTTGGGGCTCCATATTTTTATTCATTTGCCATGAATGATGCTATGTTTTGTGGCTATTATAAGTCTGCAGCCAGATATCATTAAATGAGAAGAGTGACTATTCTCAGTTAAATTTATTTTGCATAGATCAAGCCAAATTTCTTTTGGTATTAGTTTTCTTGCTGTTAACAAATTACTATAAACTTTAATGGTTCAAAACAACATGAATTTATTGTTTCATAGTTTCTGTGGGTCAGGAGTCCAGGCATGGGTTAGCTGAGTCCTATGCTAAGTGTTCCCCAGTTTGAATTCAAGTTATCAATCAGGCTGTGATCTCATCTGAGAATTGGGGTCCTCTTCGAAACTCTCAGGTTTTTGATGGAATTCATTTTCCTGTGATTGTGTGGCTGAGGCCCTGCCTGCTTTCCCTGCTAGTTGTCTGTTGAGGACCACTCTCAGTTCCTAGAGGCTGCCCTTGGGTTCTTGCCTCCTGACACCCTCCTTCACAACATGGCTGTTTGTTTTCTTTTGGGTCAGCAAGAGAGACTCTCTCTGACACTTCACTTTTTGTTAAAGGGCTCATCTGATTTGGTCAGGCCCACCCAAGATAATATGCTTAATTAACTCCAAATCAGCTGGTAAATAGCCTAATATTGTGAGTGGTATCTCATCATATTCACTGAGAGGCGTCCTGCTCACCCTCAAGGGGAGAAAATTATAGGAGATGTTACATCAAGGAACATCTATCTTAGAGTCTATCTGAGAATTCTACCTAACACAATTTTCATGAATTCATTTTGCAAATTGTATACCTCAGTATTGGTAAGAATAATTGTAAATAACTCAGAAGAACAGATATTCTAAGTAAATTTTTTTGCCAGGTAATGTATCATAGTTACCATAAATTATGAGTTTACCTAGATAAAGCTTGAGATTATTAAAAACAATCATAACAACATCTGAATATATTGATGCAGAAATATAATTGACAAATATGTAATGCATATTCTGGATTAAACCAAACTTATGCAAGGTTGAATGCAAGGTATTAGCCACATATTTCCATTTTTTCTATGATTTGAGAGATCCTGTATTACTCATGATCACTTTTAAATATAAAATCTTAAACATAAGTATCAGCTGTATCACTATGAATATATAAGCAGTCACTACATGGTATTATTTAGTTTTAAGTATGCTTATCTAGGACAAATGGTAAATGTGTACATAGTTTTAAGTTCAAAGAGTAAGGACAAAATAAGAAGTTTGACTCAGAGGGGCAAGTCCTTAGTCAAAGTGTGGTGCATACTGCCTTAACACAGGCTCTGATTTGGTTTGAATGCATAAGGCTTTGTTCTCTTATTTGCAAATGCTTGCAACTGACAAAAAGAGCTAAAATGATAATTTTTAGATCATACGAGGATCTAAAAGAAATGTTTTGCATCTCTGTGTCTTTTATGTTACTATTCAAATTGCACTTATCAAAATGAGCAATATTTTTAACTAATAAGCCTTATGGAATAAAATGGAATAATGTCCTTCCTACAACTTGGAGATGTTGTCAGTCTAGCTCATTGTGGTAGAGCAATGTATGAAATATAGGCTTTACTATTTCATAGGCATCTTCTTAGGAAAAGCAAGAAGGAAGAAGTGATTATTAACTAAGTCTGTTCTCCAGACAAAGAAAATGTAGCCAGTTTGCTGTTTTCAAACAAGCAAGGGCAATCAATTAGCATTTTTTCAATAGGCTAGTAGTGGATTTGGGAGTTCAGGTATGTGAAAATTGTCCTGAACTGCCATGTAATTGCTTTCGGTAGTGTGGAATGGTGGGTGTTTCTGTGGTATCTATACTTTATGGAATAATTAAAAAACTCTACTCTGGTTTAATGTGCTATGCCTACTCATGGAGACTGATGAAAGAAGTTTTATGTAAAAGTTTGTTACTGTGGTTGTCGCCAAAATGCTACATGGTTGCTCTAAATTAATGATATTTAAACATTTCCCTCAGTAATTTGACTTCAAAATTGGAAAGAAGATACATTTCTGGAGTGTACTTTTTTATTCCTTTAAACTAAATGCTCCTTATAATACAAAACAGCACTCAGTGATCCATGCAGGCTTCCATTTATAATATTAATAGAAGACATGTTCCATGCTAATCCATCTCATTAATATTAAAGAAAGGACTCCAAGACTGGTGAGCACTTAATCATTTGCAATTAGCACCTAACTGTTAATTCTATAGAGGGCTCTTAGGGAGAGAAGCAGAAGAAGTAGCTCCCTTTTGCTACATGTTAGCTGATTTAACTTAGAGTATTTAATTCTGGGAAAACTCAGTAATTAGAACAATTAATGTAGCTAGACAAGTCTAATTGATCAGTTAAAAATAAAAGAGTCCCCAATTGAGAACAACCACAAGATATACATTTTGGAAATGTCCATGACAGAGCCATTTTGCTAATTTATTTTGTTACGTTCTATGTACTTCTAGGCCAATGGATTTGGCATCTGAGCAGAGGTGAATAAACTTCCAGCTCAGGCTACCTCAACACAGATCCCCAGATCCAATTAGCAAAATGGACAGGTTGTCTGGTTTGGCTCCAACTAGAGCAGCTTGCTTCCTCGATGTCAACTCAACCTGAAAAAAAGAATGCCTGTGAGCTTCCTACTTTAAGAATAAAAAGAGTGTCAAGACACAGAATAAGAGCTCCATGCCAATGACTCAGAGCAAAACCAAGCTTCCCACTGTGGTGCGGCCTCTCTGCTTTCCTTCTACATTTATCCTGCCATTTAATGGGCTCTCTCTCCTAGCTCTGAAATCTGCCTCTTTTATAGGGACAGATCCTATTATCAATCATTTGTTGAAAACTTCTTGGAAGAATCAAAGGCTTTGGGAGAACCTATTACAGAGCACCGAAGGGGACTTGACCACAGGGTAGCCATGCTTTAAGAAAAAGAATCTGTTTGCATCATCTTATTGACCCAATTCTTCTTAAAGCTACTTCCAGCATCTTTTTTTTTTTTTTTAATCAAAGAAAAGCTGAAGTTGACAGGATCCTTTAAAAGGCAATGGGATTCTATGAAATGATCAGAGACTGGCTTGTCCATCTCTTCTGTTAGTGTCATTTACTCTATTAGTAATGATGGAGCATCCCCAGGACATACCACACCAAATGTTATCTGTGGCAACCTTTAGCACTAGTTCCACTGCCAAGTCTAGCAAATTAACCAGATTTAACTAAGCACAATTCCAACAGTTTCTAATTACTGTGACAATCAAGGCATTTTTAATCTATCTCTTTATGTAACATTTTCCAAAATTCTCATCCTGCTTTCTCACATCTTCCCTATACAGTTTTCTTATTTTGCAATGTGCTATGTCAGTTGCTCTTCTTCCTTTCTATGCATTTTGTTGTCATTATGGCTGTCCTCTTCCTAGTCTTAAACTTGACTCTGCCTCTATTCAGTTTGATAACAAGACCATCTGCTACCTTTGCCAAATGTTAGGCTCTTATTTTACAGCATCTTTCCAGATGTGTGTGGGCACTACAGCTGCATAGCCATTACAGATGGCATGGAGAAATCTGTTTTCAGCCTTCTGCCTTACAATATACCCTAATCTTCACCAGCTGTATTGAAGTGCCTTAGCCTTTAAGGATTTGGATGAAAGAACATGGGTAAAGCAACAAAAGTTATCACCATCAGATGCATACCTGGCACAAGGCTCCCTCATGGCACAGGATAAACTAGAATCAGCACTCCAGATGAGTCCTGTTGATAATTAAGTGCAGACACAGAAGAGTAGTGTGTAGATGGTATATAAAAACAGACTCCATATACGGTAAAAAGCAGGAACCAGTTTTTGGGGCTCTAGGCTTACCTGGAGACACCCTGAGAAAGCTCACTCATTCCAAGGGTGGATTTGGAGAGTCCTTGTGAGATTTCATGATTAAAAACAATTTATACTGGGGGGTAAGAAGCACAGTCTAACAGATCATGACTTTGATTTTGTCTCTGCTACCCACTTGCCAGTTTGCTTGTGCAAGATGCTAAATTTATCTGAGGATATGTCCTCATATATAAGATTAGGATAATAATAATGTTTACATCACAGGGTTCTATGAGGATTATCTAACACCCTGCACTTAGCACTGTGCCTGGAACAAGTGTTCATAAGTGACAAATATCAAAATTACTATTATTTTGGGTAAACATTTAGATAGGTGGCTTCTGGCATTTCTTTCCTTGACATATAGCAAGTCCAGAAATCTTCCCTCTAATATCCTTTGAAAAATAAAGACAGGGAACAGTTGTGATTCAGAAGGTCATACTGTTGGCTGCATGCAAAATAAAAGGAAAAAGAAATGTCAACTAAGTAAATAAGTAAGGAAAGATGCCATTAAGCTGGAAAGTACGACTTGTCTTGGATTGGCCAGTATTGTGAACTCCAGGACGAAACCTCGGCATGTGAATAATTGCATAGGTTTTGATGTTTGTGTGCTTACTGTCCCTCAAAAATTTCACTAGTCCATGATTAAGGTGTGTAGGTAGCAAAATGAATAAAATTAGGATGCCATTTTTCTGTCTAATGCTTTATACTTAACAAAGTTAGGCAATGAGAAAAGGCCATAGAAGCTGGGGTTTAATTCCAGTTTAACTGTTACTTGCTGTGGGATATGAAGCAAATTATGAAACTTCTCTAGACCTTAGTTTCTGCATCTGCAAAATGGGGGAAATAATGCCTATTTTGCAATAGTTATTGAAAAGATAAATAATTCTTTTAAAATGCCTAGCTAGTTTTCTGGCACACAATAGCACTTACTAAAGGATAACTATCATTACCACAAACGATCTTTGTAGTAACTCTATTAGATTTCTATTGCTGTGTAACAAATTACCACAAACTTAGCAGCTTAGAAGAATGCCCATTTATTAGCTCACAATTCTGTAGTTCAGAAGTCCAGGCATGGAGTAGCTGGGTTTTCTGATCAGAGTCTTACAAAACTAAAATAAAGGTGTCAGATGGGCTGTATTCTCATCTGGAGTGAAAGTTCTCTTCCCAGCTCATGTGACTGAAGCAGAGTTCATTGCTACAGGACTAAGGTCTCTATTTTCTTGCTGGCCATCCGCCTGGAGCCACTTCTATCTCATTCCTAATTTTCCTTGATACCTGCTCCCCTTCATCTTCAAAGCCAGAAATGGAGAGTCTCTAGTGCATTGAATCCCACTCACACTTTAAATGAATCTCTTTTGCCAAGAAGAGCTCCATCCCATTTAAATGCTCACCTGATTAGATCAGGCCCAGGGAGCACAATTTCTTTCTTGGTCAACTGATCTGGACCTTAATTACATCTGAAAAGTCCTTTAACATCAGCACATAGATTAGCTTTTGACTGACTATCTAGAAGAAGGTGTGTGTATAGTAGGGGACAAGAATCCTGAAGGATATCTTAAAATTTTACCTACCACAGTAATTTAGAGAGTAAAATATTATCCATGTTATTACTTTCGAGGAAACTAAGATTCTAAAGGTTTAGTCGACTTGCCCAAGGACATCCAGCTGAGAAATATTTCTTAGTAGAATATCTCTAGGGGATATCTGGCAATGTTTAGAGACATTTTTGATAGTCACAATTGGGGAGAAGCTGAAAAACTTTTAGCTGGTCCAAGTTAAAATTCTATTAATATACAAGAAAAAGAACAGACACTGGGGACCTGTGGCAGTCTCTGCCAAAATTATGATCATTTATGCCAGGCAATTCACTGAGAATGCAGCTGGAATGTAATGGAAACAGTCCTCAGCCAGCATCTACATTTTACAAATATATGTCAATAAGAAGCTTTCAGTTTGATGCTGGATTTCTCAAAGTCAGCAATACTGACATGTTAGGCCAGATAACTTATCATTATGGTGCTTTCCTCTTCATGGTAGGATGTTTAGCATCATCCCTGGCATCTATCCACTAGATGTCAATACTGCCTCCACACCCTCCCCCCCATCCACTGACAAATCATGACAAACAAACCCTCAGTTGAGAACCACTGCTCTAATGAGAAGAAGCAATTCTTCCTTCAACTCCTCTCCCTTTTATTTTGGCTTGAAAGCAGACATGAATTCTGTAGCCAGAGTAGCCATCATGGACCACACTTTGGAAGCCAAACACTATGGATGCTGGAGACAAGGCTGAGGGAACCTGGTCCCTGACAATAACCTGGACTGTCTACATCTAAATTCTTGAAAATTATGGAAATAAATTTCTATTCTGTTTAAGCCACCATATTCCACATTTCTTTGTTACTATAGCTGTTTTTTTATCCTAACTCATACACACTTCCTGGGAAAGTCACTTTTGCAGAGCCAGTAAGTGTTTCACATATTGCTTTTACCTTAAAATCTTGTAGTTCTGTTTCCTTTTTGTTATCCAGCACATTATCCTTATGATATAGTCTGTCCCTAAAGAGGCAACTTACAATGAGAAGCTGTACTTGATTCTTCGGTAAATACATATGTTGTTTGACAGTGTTCTAACAACCCAAATGGAGTTTTCCGTTGTAAACATTTGTTTCACAAGCAAACACATCCAAATTGAAATGTTTCTTTTCATTGTTGCAGTGGAATATCCATTTGCTTTCAGGCCATTAGGGACTGCTGAGTGCTTTTGTAAATGTTTCCACAGGCTGCTGGCCACTCCAGGCCCATCTCTCTCCCACTGCTCAAGAATTTCCTAATGGTCAGGAACTCCTGAGAGACACACAGGATTTCAGTCATTGTCTGATGGAAATAATGACCAATATGATCTTGCATTTGAGAAAGTGAAGACTGGATTTTTTTTTTTATCAGAACAACTTGTTGTCTCAGTGAATATATTATTCTCTTTGGGTATATTAAGCATATATATAAGAAGCTGTATTAATGCCTTCAAACCATTCATCAATAGTTTACTGAATGTTTTTTTGTGATCTTAAGAAATTACCTCTATATCACATGTTGGGGATATTTTTTCTGCTAAAACAATCAAATGCTTTTAAATAGCTTTTAAAGTAAAGATAAAACATAAGAGATAAAATGAGTTTGGATATATTTATATCTATCCATACTACATGTTGCCTGGGAACAAGCTCCCAGAACTTACCTGAATGCTTTCCCCTCCCATAACCATCTATTGAAATGCTACCTGTACTTCAAGACTTGATCTCACTTCCTTCTCAAATAACTACAAACCTCAAAGCTCCTGCCTGTTGAACAGCTCCCTAGCGAAGAAAATGGCCTCTGCGTGTGTGTGCACATGCGTATCTGTGCTTGCATTTCTTTAAAAATGTATATATGTTGTGCTTTTCCCTATAATGGCTTAAACCTGTTCTATTGCCCTGGGAATATTTGATTGGACAAAAGATTGTCGCAGTAGTCAGAAGCAGACCATCTATATGGTGAACAACAATCACTGAAGGATCTTAGCTGAATCCTCTGCTCACTAGTGGATGGTGGCAAACTAACCAAAAAGAGACTCTATTTGCAAAGAATAAGTGCAATAAGGCAAAACCTTTCAAGCTTAGGTTGTTATACTCTGTTAAGCTGGTGAGCAGCCCCTTCTTGATGGCATTGGGACCCCTCCAAGTGAACACATACATCACTGAGGGAATCCATCTCCGTCATATAGTTATCAAGAGAACATTCTTTTCTTTTTTGAAACTGTATACAGATTAATATGTGGATATGCATTATAGCATTTATCTTAATCTGCCTTCCATCAAATTTAGATAAAACTTAAAAATTAAGGAAATTCAGAAATAATAGCTAGCATTTGTTTAGGATTTACTATATACCAGGTCTTACCTTCATTTTATCATTTAATCCTCACAGCTCAATGAAAGAAAGAATTATTATACTAATTTAGTTGCTAAAGATACTTAGAAGTACAAAGGGTACTTGTGTGTCCCTGCATGTGACATGTGTGATTTTCCCAATATCAATGGCTAGTAAATGGCAGAGTGGAGTTTCAAACCCAGGTTGTCTTAGAAAAATAAACACCAACACAAATTTTAATATATGCTATGTAATAAAATAATGCTAAAAAAGAATAAGAGATTTATGAAATCCAGTGGATATAAAAGGGACACAATAAAAGTAAGTAAACAAGTGAGCTGTAGACATAATCTTCCTGGAGCAATGGCTCTATAGCTTCTGGGACCTTGGCCTTGAGTTGTCTACTGGAGAACCTCGAAGGTCGAGCATGAAGGGCAAAGAACATGACCTCATTTTTTGGCAAGTTCAGCACCCTCAGGAGTGGAGCTCTGCAATTTACAAAGCTAGAGTGACCAGCCTTGAATTGGCCCAGGTATCATGAACCTCTGTTCTTCCCTGGCTCACACAGTCAGAGTGGAGCTAACTTACTCAAGTAACTTACTCCCTTCTCAGTGAGCTCCATGGGCCTGCATGGCATTTCTGTACAGGCATGCTTATGTCTGGACTTGGATCTTGGTTCTGCAACTTCCTAGCTGTAGAGATGAAGTCAAGGTTTTTAAAATTCATGCACCGCAGGTTAGGCACAGTGCTATTGTTTAATTAAATAAGATAAGATTTAAGGCACTGGTCACATGCTGGAGCCCATAATGATTAGGTTTGTGTCATCAGTGCTCAAGGTATCAGTCAAGTCATATTTGAATTTGTACCACCATGGTCAACTCCTATAGCCAACTGAGCACGTGGCTAATGTTTAATTAAAATCAATTTGCCACTGACTTTAAGAAATTCTCCATACTCCTTATTTACTGTCATTGAATCTGAAGTTCAGAAATGCCACCCCTATTTATGATTTTTTTTCTATCTTCAGGTTAGATAGAAGTTTTGTGGTAATGATACCCATTGTAGTAAGGTGTGACCTGTGTGTTTCTTCCTTTATATTAATACAATGCAGGGAGAAAAAAAAATAGAAAAATGATGACTGATAAACAATGTGATTTGAATTTCTTGGTTGCTCTCATGCTATGATTTCCCAACTTTAAATTTCTGAAATGATTATTTTGTGGTAGGTTTGAACTGGTTTCTTCTTATTCTTTGGAAGAATGGGTGTGATTTCCAGCCACATTTCTGTAAAGAAGAAAAAATTAATACACTCATACCTAGAGAAGATGTTCAGTTATTTTGATTGTGTTTCCTGAATGAACACATTATTTCTTAGTGGGTCTGACATCCTAAACAGTTCAAAGAAGAAATATAAATTCAGACAGCGAACACGCAAGTGATTCTTCTACTGTGGCAGCACTAACGGAAAGCTGATACAGCTTAAAATACTGTTATTGTTTAGCTCATCTTTGAAAATCTGAAAATAAGGAATCTTTCTGTTCTGATAGTCACTCAGGCAATCACTCCAGGTGTCTTTCATACCAGAAGGGGAGTTGTGGCAGGACAAGACAAAGGCCTATGATATAAATCTAATATCTTGAAAAGAAAGGCAAAGTGGAAGTAGTGGAACACAGGCTGGGACAATTTAAAGCTATTTCCTTTCCAAGCACCCCTTCTCACCTTCAGATAGGCATCATATCAATCTTATACTGATTAAATGTAAGCACCTACATTAACACAGTGGTTAAAAATAGATGCTTTGGGACAGAAATCTGTGGATTTGGATCCCAGACTGTCACTTAATAGTTATTTGGCCTTTGGAGAGTCACTTGTATTCTTTATGCCTAATTTTTCTCACTTGTGAAATAGTGATACTAGTGTGATCCACTTACAGAGTTAGTAGGAGGATGGAATAAGTTGTTAGAACAGTACCTGGTATGACATAAGCATATTAACACACATACCTAAGCTAAAAAATATTAGCTATTACCTTTATGAATTTGATGACATTGTACATATATTTAACATTATTTGCCAGCTTGGAATGCCCACTACTTTTAGAAGCCAGCCTATTGGTTTTTTGAGGCATCAAAAGGAACACATGTAACTGCCAGTTTTGAGACTGAAAGGATACAGGAGTAGAAAAGGGTATAAATAGACCTACAGACAAATACATAAATGAGGCAGCTAAGTACTCTGTTTATATCCAGGTATCATCATGGATGATGGGCCACTTTCTTTTTCCAAAAATAAAATAATTAGGAATATATTTCTGCCTCTTTTGTATCAGCTCTAACAGTCTCATAATTGGCAAAAAATCTAGTGACTCATTCATGCCTATCAACAAACTTTGCATTTGATGGCTGTATTCTGTGTCTTCTAAAACCACTGGGCTTTGCTTAAACTGTTGCTTTCTAGAAATGATATTAGGATGAACAAATGAAATACAAGAGTGGACGAAGCAGAAAGTAATTCACATACAAATACTGAAATAACACAAAATTAAAGCAAACTGCTGTTTCTTTGAACTAGAGCTTGCCACTGGATCACTGTGAGTTCTCATTCATAATGCAAACTTTTTTTTTTTTTAACTTCTATTACATTTTTATTAAGTGCTTTATGGAAGAACTTAAGTAAGGTAGAAATTCCTTACAGAAAACAAACATAACCTGAGAGCATAGAAATACATACATGTTTATTCATACACACACATCCTAAAATAATACAGTAGCAAGTGTTCCTATACTCATTGTGCTATCGACATGTCTGACTGATGAATCAGTCATAGAATTTTTCTCACTAAAAACAGATCAAGCTTTCTTACTTTGAGAAGGACCTATAACCAAGCTTAAAGGATCTGCCTTTTCTTCACCTACTTTATTTCATAGGTTGCATGAACTTACTTTCCCCTTGAAATGATCCATCACTTAGTTCCTGGTCACTCCATGTTAACCAGTGTGTCTTCTGGTCTTATTTTCCAGTACTTGATAATGGAACAGATTGTCTCATGATATTTTGAACGTTTCCTTCTGTTTTTCCTGTATTCGGTAACATCTAAAATGGTGATAAAGTTTAACCAGAATGACTTGGTCAATATCCTTGTAAAACTCCTCATTCTCCTGATTTATGTCTTCCCTTTGTACTCCTCCAGGTACATCCTAAGAGCAGGGCTGGAGTCTTATTCATATTTGTATGTTCAGTGCCAAGAGGCCTTGTATAAGTTACAAGGCCTCAAGATATTTTTCCTAGGTTATTGAATTGAAATGACCAGTTTCCTTAGTTTTTACACATGCATTTATTCTACCTCAGATATATTTGTGCCTGAGCTAGTGGCCAGTTAAGTAGTTTTTATCTACTTTTAGCTTGCATGAAGTGTGTTGGGGATAAGCAGTGAATCATTTTGCAAACTGTCATGGAAATGTATAGAAAGACAGCAGTTCCCTCTAAAGCTTTTGAAAATCAGATTTCTTCCTGAAAGTAAGAAGATTTTTTTGTTCAATAGTTCCCTTGATCATGTTCATAACCAAAATCAAATTTCACGAGACTATGTAGTGATGTAGGACAAGTTCATGCTATATGTGCAAGAAGAGTAAAACTAGCCTGACGTCCTGCCTTCTCCCGAGACAGATGCAACCAGCACATTTCCTAAGTTATCTCTGTAAGTTCAAATCTAAACGCTTTAGCTGAGTCTTCTGTAGTTTAAGTATTCTTAACAGGTACATGACTTAACAGTGTCATGTTTCTTATCCCCAGAAGGCTGCCTGGTCACACTTTGAAAGGCGAAGTATATATAAACAAAAGTATCTAATACTGCTCTAAGAATGTGAAGTAGTCTCTCCAGTGTTAGAGAGGTGACTTTGCACAGTATAGGAAACTGGCATTATTATCCTCATGCCTTAACAGCTACAATACTAATAACATTTATACGGCACCCACTGTATGTGAGGCACTGAGTGTATTACACAGATTTATTCATTTAGTCCTCATACCATCCTGTGAGGAAAGTACCGACATTATCCCATTTTGCTTTTTGTACTTTCACAGAAAAACACAGTCTGCAGTTGAGGAAAACAAAATCAGAAACTGGAAAATGCCCCGGAATCCAAGAATGGGATTAACTTCTTGAGGGCCTTCTCCTTAAACTATGAGAAAGTAAAATTGAGTAAACACTCTTTACAATTGTCTTCCTTTCATTTTAATTACCTTTTAGTTACCCTAAGACATTAGAAAGTCAAATATACAGGCACAGACTTGAGTTGAGATACTGCAAAAAGTAAATGGATGAAAAATAAAGGAAGATGTACCCTGCTTTACATACCTCTAGCCCCTACATTTTCAGGGAGGAAGCAACATTCACAGGGAGACTATGTCCTGAATCTCCAACGGAGACCAGCAGAAAAGTTAGAGGAAAATCTATTCCTAAATTGAGAGTAGCAGGGGGCAGAATATAGCTCTAAAGAACTAGTTGGACTAACTCAGCGAAAATAAATATCCTTCCTCGTGCTACATATTATAAATTTGAGGTGGTGATTTTTGTCAGAGAGTGGGTATAAATGCTGGCACTAGGGTTACATGTTGTCAAGTGATAAAAGCAATTAAGAGAACAGTTTGATACTAAAAGGTAAGTCTATGTGCATATGTTAGCAATGATGGCTGAAGAAAGTATGAGTGACTTTTAATTGCTTTTTATAGTATTGCGTATTTTCTGATATAATTATGGTTCATAAAGACTACATTTTTATATCAGAAAACTGTTATTAAAAAGGAATTATAGATATATAATCACGGATGGTCAAGCATGGCACTTAGAAAGGCATATGCCATCTCTTTGAGACCAAGGACATTGATGCCAAAAAGCTGCTCCATGGCTTACCAGCTTTTGACTGTGGGCAAAAGCTCTTCTTGCTTCCTTTTCTTTAGCTATAAGATGGGGACAATATTAGTTTCTCATATACAGATTGCAAAATGGATAAAATGGAATAACATATATAAAGCACTTAGACCAGGACACAGCATACAATAAAGATTAGCTAGTATTTTTTTTTCAAATTCTCACAATCACACTAAGGAGGATAACAAGGCAGAGAAGTTTCAATCACTTGTCTAAAGTTAAAAACGCAAGAAAATGTTGGAAACAAGATTTGAATACAGATATGACTGGCACCAAATTCAGTGTTCTGTCTAATATTTCTATTACTATTATTGGTGAAATACTCAAAGACTCATGGCATGATTGAATGAGTGATTCTTTGGCCATCTGATTAATCTGTTGAAATAGAGCCCAAATCCTTTTCCCCTTCCTTCCTTTCTTTGCAGTGTTTTGTTCTTTCCGACTCTCTAGTCCAGGGTGATGGGAATATAAACACAGAAGATAATAACATTCATGTTGTAACAGATTAAGATGTTTAATTTTTTTTAAATCCCCCAAAGACAGTGCTAAACAAGACAATTTTATTTCTCTTTCACATAAAAGTTGTAGCATTCCAGAGGTAAGCCATACAGAGTTGGTGGGACAATGCTACCATCTTTGACAGGTGGCTTCCAAAGTTGATCCTGACATCATCATTTCCCAGCCAGCAGGAGGAAGGGGAAAAAAGAAGTCACATGGAAAGTATATTTAAAAAGAGAATTAAGAAATTGCACATATTACTTCTGCACCCAGAAAGCCAGAACATTGATCAGCAAGGCCAAACCTAGGTGAAAGAAAGAATGGGAAATATAGTCTGCAGGTTCTATTGGTAGATAATGAAGGGGAGAACAGATGTAGAGGGGACAGGTTCAGGCTCACCCATAGGAGTATAGTGAGCACAGGTACATGATTACTGATGTCTCAGAGTTTCTTTTACAAAGTATATTTGAATCTAATGACTGATAGTAGAAAGTTTGATAGCCGTTGTGCAAAGAACCCATCACAGATTTTGTTATTGATCAGCGCCATATTGATGAAACCAGAACCTTCCTTCTGTTATAGTAATTGGTGCTTTTACTTCCTACTTCAGTACTAGCTACGTGAACAGTGCCCCCAGAACTGGGCAATGAAGTGACACTGGTAGAATTGTTTGGATTAAATTGCTCTTTAATGCTCACAAGTCACACTGAGTGATGTTACAGGAAATAGTCTTATGAAATATGCCAATGATTTTATGTTTTGGGCAGGGGAAGGTTATTGAGATGTAATTAATTCAATCATTCAGCCTTCTATGAAGATCCTCAGGAGAAATTTCTCCTAGGCCTCATTGGTGTTAACTTTTTGATAATTTTTTTCTCCTATAGAAAAAATGTGAGTCATTTAACTATTTTGTTTTGGTTCCTAGGAAACTCAGTGTAATCCACAGTCAACTTTCATAAATTTATAGGATTGGTATGTAAATTTTTAATTTTTTATACATTTTTATAATTCACCTGTAGGAATGATGTGTGTATACAAACAAAAAACGCAAAGGCTGGAAATTTCATCATTGAATGACACTCTGAAATTCTATTACATTTACTATATGATTTCTTATATAATTAGACATATCTGAAGATCGCAATTTTTACTTTAACTTAAAGCATCTTCAACTTTTAAAATGATAGGAAATTCATTAATAAGTTTGGTCACTCCTTATAAGAAAACATGAATGTAAAACTGTGATTTGGTAAACTGAGAATTTATTTTTAGTTTGGATCAAGTGCTATCAATTTAATTTATGGTTAATTAGAAAAAGGTAATGCTTACATATGGTGCTGTATCTTCAGTAGATTTGCAAACGAAAAAGGATTTTTGCTTATGATAGAAAACTAAAATGCCCATAGTGACTCTAACTTTTTTTTCATCTTGAGGGTGAAAAGGTGGATCACTTTGGGAGAAAAAATTGTGGCTAACAATACAAGTTTTAACACCTTTCCTGTGATTACCTATACCTCTGGCACAAAAATGCTTTCTGACCCCATGGGTCTTTGCCATGGTTTAAGCCAGTTGGGACTTTTCAGAATGGTGGATAATCAATTTATCCTGATTAAGTGTAGATCCCATCTTAAATTATGCAAAATGTAAGGACCCATGGGTTAAAACTGAGGTAGAACTGAGACTCTTAGGCATTCTAGCAGTAAAGCCATGGAGGGTTGTGGAGACTGTGCTATGGGAATGTGATTCTTAGTTGAATTGCCTTGAATAATTCTCCTTGCTTAGAAGCTAATGATGATGCATGCTGCTCAAGTCCAAAGAAGCAAAATAGTTTAATGATTTAGATTATGAACATTAATATGAGAAAACCTGAAATGTAAAGCCCCTTCCGTCGATAACAGGACAGTTTTGTAAACCACTTAAGGCTGTGATAAAACCCTACTTGACTGGCCCACGAGCAGATGTGACAAGTTGAATTTATTTCCTCTCTTACCAGGAAGCTTTGCAGGAAACTCTTAACATATGGTGCTTTTCGCTTCCATCTAGAGCTATAAATGTTATTGGAAAAGGATGTTCCCAAGAGCAGTGAGTTTCTGACGTCTGCCAAATGGAGTCCAAATGATCCTTCTGTGGTTCTGAATTCCGAGTTCTTAGGAATTGGCAACCAAGGGTCTCTGATTTAAACACAGCTCAGTAATTTAATTATTTTATTATAGATTTGTGGAAGCTCTTTCAGACCAGTGACTTAGCATCTGTATTGTATCTAGCTATACAGGAAGCACAAGTTAGAAGGGTGTAAATATTTTGTTTCTTAACTGCTTTCGTTTGAAAACTTGGAAATCATTTCACACAGAAACCAGGCACCACAAACTGAATACAAAAGAAAGTGAAATTGAGATAAGTCAAATTTGCAGAAACTTTTCCCATGTTTAGAGCTTTTCATATTATATGTAGATGCACAGTCTACCGTTACATAGTGATGCAGTAGTAAATGCTCACAGTGATTAGCAATCGTACAAAAATGAAAGATTGCCAAGTAAAAATCGTTGACTATCTTATGTATCATCTTATGTAAGACTCCACAAAGTGCTGAACACACACCAGAGAGCACATCCTTATTTAATGCCTTTTTGGAACATTTAATTTGAATAAAGTAGAAGGAGAACATTTAAAAACAATTAAATAAGTTAATAACTAAACTACTAAGCAATACAAAACCTGCTAAAATTTCATTTTAAAGTTCTTATTTTTGCTAACTTCTTAATATTTAAGAATCAATAAACATCCTAAAATTATTACTAATATTCACTTAGAATACCCTTATTGAAATAATGATTTTAATTTCATCTTTTCTTCAATGTAATATAATCATCAAGCTCATTGCATCACTATGTTGTTAAATAAATTTCTAAGTTAACACAACATTCCCCCAAAGTTCTGAGAAAATATTATTCTTTTCTATTGACATTCACCCTTTTCAGGAGACTAAATTTAATTATTGTGAGCATTCAAGTTATTTTGGAAAAACAGGTCCCCTATAGCAATGCCAAAGAAAGAGAACACAATTCTAGATGTCATTTAAATTTCATCTTATATATGCCATTAAGCAGATAGTTACTTAAATTAATACTGAGACTTTTTGTATATGCAATATGATTTATTATTAATATAAACACACAACCATACCATAATTTACTTACTTTCTCAAATGTTTATTTTTCAAAATTGTTTTGTTTTGTTTTAAATGAGAAAGAACATTTATAGGACACCTAACATAGTAGATATCATGACTTCACTAATTTAACTTTTTTTCTTCCAGTTTTAGGTATTTTAATTTGTCCTAAAACTAATTATAGGTTTTCAAAATATCCAGGAGAAAAATCACATTAAAAAAGATTCAGTTGGGCTTCCCTGGTGACGCAGTGGTTGAGAGTCTGCCTGTCGATGCAGGGGACACGGGTTTGTGTCCCGGTCTGGGAAGATCCCACATGCCGCAGAGCGGCTGGGCCCATGAGCCATGGCCGCTGAGCCTGCGTGTCCGCAACGGGATAGGCTACAACAGTGAGAGGCCCGCGTACCACACACACACAAACAAAGATTCAGTTGTTTGGTATCCATCATGCCATGATTAAATAATCAAACACAATTTGATGGTTGAGTGAAATTATGATGTTGCAAAAACCTAAATCTTAACTCATAAAATTCTCTCATTTAAAGGAAAAAATAATCTACAAAACTGAGTGTGGTTGAAACCAGCTTTAAAAAAACAAAGAGCTGTTTTCTAGACTCATCAACATTTTAGAACTAGAAGGACGTTTAGATGTCATTTAACACAAACTCCCAATTTTTTATATGATGCAAACTAACCCAGAAATTATAAAACAACATAGATTTTTGATAGCTGCAAGGACCATTAAGAAATTATGGAATAAATTTAAGTCATGGCGCATCTGGTTGTTTCATCCAGACAAGTGTCCTGAATGGACCAAATTGTTACTGTTCAGAGCTCCTTACATCTTGACTCCTAAGAAGTTGTTTCATTCACATTTTCACATATGTTGAGTAAGGACAATTGGAATAAAAAGGAATTGAGCTTTTATGTTGGAAGGGCAAGATTAACAAGTCCAATGCTCTCTATCAGTAAGTGAGGCCTAGAGAAGTAACACCAATTCCCAATTAGATTTGATGTACTTTTTAATTGCGTGTTCCAATTCAATGGGGTAATTTGCCTACTCCAGATTTTGTCACCCAGGCAAACACAGAGAGTTCAATGGAATATAAAAGTCAATTCAAGGAGGAAATTGGAACTTCACTGAAAAAAAATTTACCACTCATTATTTCCATGAGTGTGAATAAATAATAATGACATTTCTTTAAACATATGAGGTTTCCAAGACTGCTGATGAATAAAGGATATTTTATTTTCCGTAAAACAGATCATAAAATAGTATCTGACTAATTAGTACTTTGGCTTGCTAGGTTACGTACCAGTCACTTTTCACATATTATTTGCCTCTTCCCAGTCTTATGCTTCACATTACTATTTTTCTTTCTTTCAGGTTTCCTCTGGTTTTCCATCACATTTCATTTTTGCTAAACTCTCTATGACATTTCCTCTTATAATAAATGTTCTAGATACTAAAAGGGGTCAACAGTGAGAGTACAATGCTAAGAACTTGAAGATGTACCTCTGAGAGTTTAACAGTGATTTGATTTGTTCTTGATCTGCAATATTGACATATACACAAACTAAAAAGCAGACGACATTAAAAAATGAGGTTCAGTGAAGAAATTTTTTTCACTATCCAGCAGAGAGAAAGAAATATTAATTAGGTAGGAGAATGTTTAAGAGAAGGTAAAGGAAAGAGCTAACATGAATACTCCGGTTACTAAGGATAATTTATCAGATCTCACGATGACCCTGAAAAGTCAACTCATTCACCACCATTTTCTACTTCTTACTCTCTGAATTGTTCTGTTTACTCAGATTATGATGACATTTGGAAAGTGGTCTGCCTTAAGTCACTTTATTTTGAAATTGTAACCCTTTCGTGTCACATATCATAGCTCTGACATCTGGCAATCGCTACCCAAGCTAAGACAGCAACCTTCTCCAGCTTTATAGCACTGACATATAAACACAATTTAGTATAGCTCAAATGCAGTAACCTTTTAAAGCAGTCTTAAAACCCTCAAGATTTGAACCTCAGAATACAAGGAAAATATGTTTCTTACCATTAGCTTATGGTGTCCATGACTATTTCTGAATCTACTCTTCATTTTGTAGACAGGCAGCCCCACTAGATTGGTCAGAAGAAACCTTCTATCCCAGTATAAGAGATATGGGAATTTGCACCCTCCTCTACAATCTGCCACCACCTTGACAGGTGGAGATACACAGACCTACTTCACTGTTGCCATTCACTGTTCCCCTGCCCTAAAATGAGAAAAAAAATTAAAAAAAAAATTTAAGAGTGGTGTCTATACTGTGTCTGTTATTTTAACACGAGACAAGTCCATAACGTTACATATAAATACCTTCTCTTTTTTTTGGGGGGGGTAGGAGTTTATTAATTAATTTATTTATTTTTGCTGTGTTGGATCTTCGTTTCTGTGCGAGGGCTTTCTTCAGTTGTGGCAAGTGGGGACCACTCTTCATCGTGGTGCGCAGGCCTCTCACTGTCGTGGCCTCTCTTGTTGCAGAGCACAGGCTCCAGACGCGCAGGCTCAGTAGTTGTGACTCACGGGCCTAGTTGCTCCGTGGCATGTGGGATCTTCCCAGACCAGGGCTCGAGCCCGTGTCCCCTGCATTAGCAGCAGATTCTCAACCACTGCGCCACCAGGGAAACCCTAAATACCTTCTTTTAACTTTTATTTTCTCTGCTTTCAAGTAATTAAGATAAAGTTTATGCACTCAAATAATCATGCCTGAAAATTGATACTGCTTCTTCTTATCAAATACAGATTGACAATTATATTTATAAAATGTGAGAATACAATTAAACATATATTCATTTTTGAACTAGGAATAAGTCAGCTATATCAATTAACACATGCCCACAGGTTCTAAGCATCAAAGAAATACTGAAGCTTTGTAAACCAAAGGCAGTGACAAAACTCTAACTCTGACTCAGGGCACCAAACTTGAAGGAACCCTGGCCTTGGAATCAGATAGTTCTCTCTTCTGCCATTTACTCTTTGTGACCTCAGGTAAAGTACTAAACCGCTCTGGTCTACAGTTTCATTATCTTTAACAGGAAAATAACTCTGGTCTTCTGTGAGGATTAAAGAAATTCTTGTTTATAAAAGTGGCCTTGTTTATGAAAATATAAACTCATCTACAAATCCGAAAGATTGTTGCAGACAATAACTGTCAATGTATCGGGCCTATCAGATACATAGTCCTTGTGATGGAATTTGCAAAGGCACTTAGAAAGTTAGCTTTACTTTTTTTTAATTGAAATATCGTTGATTTACAATATTGTGTTAATTTCAGGTGTACAGAAAAGTGATTCAGTTATACACATATATATGCATATATCTATACTCTTTTTTTCATTCTTTTCCATTATAAGTTATTACAAGCTATTGAATATAGTTGCTTGTGCTATACAGTAAATCCTTGTTGTTTACAAATTTGGCTTTAAAACAAACAAGCAAACAAAAAAAAAAACAACTACAACAATAACAAACTTTGGTTAAGATCAATCCCACCCCAAATCTTCAGAGTATTATCATATGCCTTTTGTTCCTCTTCTAATACTATCTGAACTGAAGCTAAAATAAACTCTGACCACAAACTCCTATTATTAGAAGTCTCTTATCCCCTCATTTCTAATGAAGTCTGTTCCTCAGTCTCATTATTACCCCTCCCCTCCCCATCTCTTGATAGCTCACTATTGTCTCAGTTCATCAGTCCCTTTCCTGGCCTCATTTGCTTGCTTAACCAGCCTTGATACTAGGGTCAGCCACTTTATTAGATTTTCACACTCTCTTGCCCGAGCTGCCATTCCAATCCCCAGGAATGGGTAAATACCATCATTCGCCTTCTCAGCTCCCAGCCCAGGCTGCGAAACGGTGCCTAAGAAAGTCACAAAGCCAGGTTGACTTGTTCCACTACAGTCCCAAGCTATCCAAAGTGAGTTGGGCCCTCACTGCTGCTTGACAGTACTTGTTTTCATCAATGATTTACAGTCCTCTGTATTCCCAATAGTGTCAATTCCAAGATGTCTTATGTGATTTCTCCTAGTTCTCCTGGTTTCTAGACAAAGTCAAGGTCAAACCTTGATTCCTCCTCTTTCCTTCTCTCCAACAAAAAGCTCAACTTTTCATTCTGATCTCATAGGCAACTGTTCTCCTCTCCCATGTTAACTGTTTCCCTAAGTCTTTATCACATCATTTTGTCTACATATCCCCATAACAAGTTTTTTTCCTTGCCTAGGAACTCTCTGGATTTGCTATTTTGTTTCTTTTCTTGAAATATTTTCTTGAATGGAGAGGGTAGTTTACACTTTATTGTTTCCTCTTTTTTGCCACCTACTCACCCCTTGTGATCTGCCTTCTGTTCCAGTGATAACTTTTCCACCCTCCCTCTTTTCTCTGTAAAGTAATTTACATTACTGGCACTGCACTGTCTTGAAATTCTCCACTGTGTTCCCTCCAAAACCATCCCCTTCCAGGTCACATTTCATTTCAGTGCTTCCCCGATATCTTCGCAGATGCCCAGGATTCAGACATCAGTGCCAGGCTTGCCTCCCCACGCTTCTCTGCACATTATGGCCAATAGATGACATGTTCTACTGCTACCACGTCTGCGATATTTCTCACATTTATACTCTATCCAAAATTACTTTTTCCAGAACTACTGAAACTGATTAATACAACTTTCTCTTAACCCTTTTTCTTTCAAGTCTTTTCCCTGACAACATATTTGCATCCTGAGATTTTCAAGTTCTTCTTCAATCTGTCTCAAAATTTAGTCTTAGCTCTTCCTACCTTTACCCTATTAAAAGGAATTCCTTGCTCTTCTCCTTATAAAACCTGAGATGCCCAGCCAGTTACCTCTACCCAGGGGTGGGAAGTAGGGGAGTGGGGGAGGGGACCAGGATAAATTACGTTATGTGGCTTTTGCCCCTCCAAAACAAATAATGCTGATACATAGGACATCTAGCTAAAAAGAATACAAAGTGCTTGGGTACATGGATGTTTTCAGGTTCCCAAAATTCATCATCCGTATAAGTATGGTCTATGCATTTTTGTTTGTTTGTTTATATACTGCATTACCTGTATGTATAATTTACTTTGATTTTTTAAAGTATGTATAATATGCTTTTATGCATTTAGAATATACTTCAATAGAAATTTCTAAAAAAACAGCAACAAGGACAGACTTAACTGAGCAAGAAAGAGGAAAAGATGGAAACATATAGTCTGAGTAACATGTTTCATAGGATTAAAAAAAAAAAAGCAAAACTTGTTATTGGGATTCACTAATTTATTATTTTAAGGATCTGTCTCCCTGAGTCCTTTCAAACATCTTGTGCCCAAAGCAATAGAACCTCCACAATATCGAGATTACCCATATTCTAGGAGAAACTTTGTATCTGGCCATTACTTTTTTTTTTTTTTTTTTGCGTTACACGGGCCTCTCACTGTTGTGGCCTCTCCTGCTGCGGAGCACAGGCTCCGGACACACAGGCTCAGCGGCCGCGGCTCACGGGCCCAGCCGCTCAGCGGCATGTGGGATCCTCCCGGACCGGGGCACTAACCCATGTCCCCTGCATCGGCAGGCAGACCCCCAACCACTGCACCACCAGGGAAGCCCTGGCCATTACTTTTGACTGCACTTTAGACAGGACAGTTAGTAGAGACGTTTGCAGTAAAAAGCATATCTGAATTTATAACATCATATTTTTCCAAAAATCTAGAAATGACCTTTGCCATTGGATGACAAGACTCATGTTGCTGGTGCATTCATTTTCTTCACTTAGGAATGGGATATTAGTACTATTCTTGAATTAAAAAAAAAAAAAGTCTCAGGGTTATCTAAGTAGCATACTTCAGTACTTAAGTGCAGGTTTGAAAGTCAAATCAAACAGACCTGAGTATTGATTCCAGCTTAGCTACTTACTCGATATGTGACCTGGGAATATAGCCTGGACTCCAAGAGTTTCAGTTTCTTCATTTGTAAAACAAACACAGCAACTACCTTGCAGAAATGTACTGAGGATAAGAAAGGACATTTGTAATTGGAATAACACGACACTGGAAACAATGCACACATTTAATAAATAGCTGTTTTCATCTCTTATGTAGAGTAAGGAGGACAAACTAGAAAAACTTTACAGTTTCCTCCAGTTCTTTCTAAAGTTTCCGTGTTGCCATTACAGAGGTTCCCTTTTCCATAACAGCAGGCCTTCCTTACAGGTCCTGAGGAAATAGTAAAATGTGAGACAGTCAATCTGATTGATGGAATCCTAATGATGTCATAGTATCAGTCGACATTTGGGGAGCTAAAGTTTGGGCATTAGCTTATCTCGAAGAATAAACTACTCCCCAGTTTAGCATCCTCAAATCAGCATGTGAAATTGGTTTGTGCTTCTATTTCAGAGTCGTTTTCCAGAGGACTTTTTTCCTAATTTCTCCTTTGTTTTCACTACATTTTATGATAGCCATTCTACTCCTTATTGATAGATTAGATAATAGGTATTATACACATTAGAATGAAAACAATCTTGGGAAACTGAAGTTTAGGTTTTCCACTACCACTTAATTTACAAGGAAATGCAAATGCAAGAGAATACAGAATGTCGATTGTAATGGATGCTGTGATGTGTTACCCAAACGCTTCAGGAATGAGGCACTCATTATCCCAAATATCAGGAATGTCAGCTGCTGAACTGTCATGGCTGAGTCCTTTGCTGGTCTCACAAAAGTTTACAGTTCCCTCTCCAGAGGCAGCCTGATAATAGATTCAAGGTTCCATGGTCTGGCCGCCTCTCCTAAATTTAAGGCAAGTTTAAAGGGCCATCCCAGCCTCAGAGATTCCCATGGAATTGCCTAAGCCTCTCTTGTAATATTTCCCTCTGCCCAATCTTGCCTCCTTTGTCTTAATAGGTATTGCTCCCTATAAATGAAGCATCCACATGCAACTCCCTATTTCAGAGTCTGTTTCCTGGGAAACCTGTTCTAGCACATCCATTATTATCAAATATTGAAAATAATTGGGAAGACATTTTCAACAAATAGGTTTAAAATCAAATACTCTGCCCAAGTTTGCAGTCCAAAGTCACTCTCCCAGACGTTTTGAAGTCACTCTCATCCATATGACCAGACTTAAATTACCTCAGTCAACTGCTGCAGATACAGGAAGAGAAGGAATGCAGAATCCAGGGCATCTGTGAAACAAGGATCCTATCTGGGTTTTATACAGCACCTAATAAAACCTGGAAGACCTGTGAATAATTGGGGAATGTGACCCTCTCCATTTGTAAAATAGTTGACTGTTCAATTTGCCTGTGGATGAAGTGTGGATCATACTGAGAATGCTATATAACCTCACAAACTCCATGATGAGATGTGATCACAGGAAAGTGACACGTTCCTGGGAATCCCATAGAGGCCAAAGGAAAGTGGCTGCAGCCAATTAAGTATCATGAGTAACTGGAATATTTGATAAATGAGTTAGTGTTTATTCTCCCTTCTAGCCATTCTGAACCTAAACACGCCTGGTTAGGTGACTACCTTTCTATTGTCAGATACCTACTCAGCCAGGGACCAGGGTGCAAACAGTTGGTGCTTATACCAGCAAGAGAAAAGTGTCAGCTAAAGAATGATCCAACCAGTTAACATAACTCCTCTTACCTATACATAAGTACACAGGTGAGAACTTAGCTCAACAAGAACTACTTGAGAGTAATAGTCTAATAATACAATGTACAGAAACATGAGACATAAAGTAAATGTCTAGCTGTTATCAAAAAATTTGGACTCAGGTACCCTTTATATTAACATACCATTGAGAAATCGAAAGAGCTTTTGTTATACATATTAATATTTACCATATGAGGGATTAAAACTGAGAAACTTTAAAAAAGTATTTGCTTATTTTAAATTACAATAATAAACCCAGCACATAATATACATAATACTTTTATTTGAAAAATTTTTCCAAACAAAAAAATTGGTGAAAAGAGTGGCATATCTAGTTTTGTATTTAATCTTTTGCAATATGTTGTTTAGAAGCATGTGAAGGCAATCTGGCCTCATGTAGATACGTAGGTGGAAAAATAGGAAGGGCTATTTTAATAGATAACTGTGGATATTCTTTGATATTATACCATAACTTGATATGATAGTTTCTTAAGGCTACTTGCAATGTGGAATCTGAAAACATATCATAAACCCTTCATACTTGACTATATTAAAACTATTTGACTAACTTGCATTTTGGATGGATATTTTACCCAGGCATGATTTTATAATATCATACATTGGAAGTTTGTAAAATACTGACATATAGAGTAACACAAATATTCCAAATGTTGACACACTTATGTGTCAATAAGTGTGTCAACACAATAAAAAAATTCACACTTATGAATACTCCCACCCATCTCATGAGAAAAATATTTAAGTATTGGGAAGCTACCCAAATTAAACATTTTCCCAAATTCTAATTCTTAAAATTAGAATTTTAAATTTCTTTTTGACTTGAAAGCTCAGATCTTATCATTGACAACAAATGTCGCATTTTTTCCTTGAAGTGACAAGTTTAGCTGGTTCATTTTCAATGAAATATCTGCCAAATACTTGAGCGTGAATAACCAAGCTTGTCTGCCAATCGTTCTTTTAAGTAAAAATGATGTTCCATGGAAAATGCAGCTAGTTCAGCTCACAATTCAAACAATCATGCAAGTGCTTTTCTCTGAGACAAGAATCACGCTTCAGTGTGTAGCAGAATTTCCTTTTACACTCTTCCCATTTTTTCACACTAAATATTAAAATGAGACAGAATAAAGGGCAAGGTTTCATGAAATTAATAATTCTTACTGCTACATCAACAACGTTTTTGAGGGAAATTGACATTGCTTTTTTGTTGAGTACCTGTCAGTGAAGAATATGATGACTCGTTATAGTTCCATGTTACTGCCTTAATTCCTGGTAGGACACCAGCAGTTTTATCCACCATTGCTTTTACATCATCAGTACAAAAGTTATTGCAGTGGAAACAACAAATAGCATCATAGTATTTATATAAAAATAGTTTTGAAAAAAAAATAGTTTTGACCTTGCAGAGTCCTGAAAATGTCTCAGCTACACCCAGGGGATCCTTGGATCACATTTTGAGAACTACTGCTTTAGATCCGACTTAGTCCAAGGGCAAAAACCCCCAGCATTTTGGGTGAACATTTGACATTTGTTAGTGTTTCATATCCTACCAGGGCAAAAAGGAGAGTAGAAATTCAAATCCCAAATGTCCTACTCTGTTTTCTTTCCATCCAATCACAAATACAAATATAAGGTTGAAAGTGGAAATGAGTTTAATGGATGTAAACATTTTTTTTTTTCCCTTGTGGTAGCAGCCTTATAAAATATACCCATTCAGCCCTTTTCATTTATCCCTTCTGAAGATGAAAGTGACCTACCTACACGGCTGGCTCAGTCTTGTCAGTACTAATGCCAAGTAAATGCCCACTGCCTTGCAGTCTTAGATATCTTGAAGAAAAACTATTGCAACAAATCCTTTCACAGAGTGCTTCTGTGTAAAATATATTTTTTTCTTCTCCCAAAAATGTTTCTTTCTATCTAAGGCAAATCTAAGGTTGCAGTATAAATGTCCCCCTTTTACCTTCTTGTTAGGTCCACGTAAAGCAGCTAAGTCAGTATGCTCATTATAATAGCCAGACGTATATTTAAACTGATATTGTCACCCTTCAGCTTTCCTGCTCCTGCAGCCTAAACAATCCTAGTTATAAACTTTTCTTCTCAGGTTTTATTTTCCTACACTTTTATCATTTTTGTACTCTTTGCTGGACTCTCTCCAGTTTTGCTGCAATCTTCTTAAAAGTATTGAGAACAAACCTGGACAAGATCCTTTAATCAGGTCTCCACCAGCGCCAATACAGAGGAAATATCACTTCCCAGACCTGGCTTGTCATACTCCTGCTAATATATCACCGAGTTAGCCTTTTAAATAACAGCACTGTTTTTCAGACTTGTATTAACTCTTAGGTTTGCAATCACTCCAGACTTCTGTTGTAGCTGTGCTTAGGCAGACAACCCCTATCTTTAATCTCTGCATTTTGTTTCTGGCTTCTGATTTTCACATCTTGCCCTTGCCCTATTTTACTTCCCTGAGTTTTTCCTGCCAATTTCTCTAATTTATCAAGCTCACACTGAACTATTTCTGGCTTCCAAGATGTAAGCAATACCAACCACTTAATGTCATTCACACATGCTCTCGATTCCATCATTCTAGACATTCATTTAAAAACTTCAGCTTGATTTTGGGCACATTAGTTTCAGTTATACAGAGAGAAGTGCAGTAGCTAAAATGGTCTTTCCAAAGTCACCTCCTTCCTACTTTTTCACTACTCGGAAAGTACAGAGGTGCCCATACCACCAAAAATAGAAATAAGCAAATCTCAGTCTTGTTATACATTAGAAATCCTACCACTGGAAGGAATATCAAGGTAAGGCTAAGCTGCTGTATAAAAGTGACCAAAAAATACAATTGCTTATAGAAATTAATCTTCTCTCTCAACATACACCTTGGGTAACAGGAAGGTTAGAAGTAAGAGTCTAGACCCTTTTCCATTCAGAGATGCAGGTTTCTTCCATGCTGTTGCTCTATTATTCCCCAGAATATTGTCCTCATCTGCATGGTTCAAGCGAAGTCATGATCAGCTTGTCAGAAGAGGAAAATAGCATGAATGTGAGCACACCCATGTCCCAAGGCCGAGATCTAGAAATGGTGTATAGCACTTCTACCCAGCTGCAGGTAGAACCCTTCTACCCAGAGTTCCATCTGCAGAGACCTAGTTACCTGCAGGGGAGGCTGGAAAGCATATTAGCATTATTAGAAGAAGATGAAAGAATGGATTTTGCTGGACAATTGTAGCCTCTGCCCCCAACCGTCTGGATTAATTTAAATGGTATTGTCTATTACGCCCAGCATGGATCCTATTGGCGGTCATGAAAAATAACCCTTCTCTCCAGAAGTGATCACCAGCTTTGTTCATGAAGCTGACCATAGCATTCATTTAAAACCACTCTCCTCTAAAGGCTAAATCTCTACACATACTCTTTCCATGGCATCTTAACCAGCCCTTCCCTCTCTTAGCCAGCTGA
This sequence comes from Aethalodelphis obliquidens, assembly GCF_003676395.1. Lineage (NCBI taxonomy): Eukaryota > Metazoa > Chordata > Mammalia > Artiodactyla > Delphinidae > Aethalodelphis > Aethalodelphis obliquidens. The sequence goes on along the minus strand of NW_020837957.1, from coordinate 19,283,719 downwards.
GTGTACCATAGCTTGTGTTTGCTTGAAAGTCCCTAGAGGTGAGTTAGGGCTCAGATTAGGACTCAGTGTGGTGTGTCTGCCACTGAAGAGAAAGCCTCAAGAATTTGGGCTGTATTTATGCTCCATTGTTCTGGGCCTGAAGGGTACAATTTAATTTTTGCTCTTTCAGTTTCATCACCTATAAGAACCACTTCACTTTTTTCTAATGACTTTGAGACGACTAAATGTAAACGAAGGGTTAAAAGTCATGGCAATGTGTTTGTATTACTTAAAAATTCCAATCAGGTAAAGATATAAGGACAGTTTAGACCAGTTATTCCAACCCCATTCTGTTTGCAATGCTCAGAGCCCTGCCTGGAATTGACAAGAGGAATGATGAGGTTTTGGATAGGATGCCAATAAAATGATGGCTGGTTTTGATTACAAAAATGAGTACATTATTAATAGTCACCAGAAACAGAGGACCACGTATGCACATGAGAAACATCAGCCCCACAAGGGACAGGCTGCTGACCACCTGGAGGAGCACTGTGGACCACACTCTGAGCAACTGCTCTAGAATTACTACAAATGGATTTTTAAAAATCTCTTAGAAATGCATCTGGCCTATTGTTTGAGCCCTTCCCCAGTTCCCCCAAAAAAGACTGTGCATGATTACTTTTTGCATGCTAATTCAGCCGTTTTATTTTTTCCCCTCTGCTTTGCCGTTACTTCTTAAAAGTGTTACTCACAATGCCCTAGGTTATAGCAACCCAGTTACGTTGGAAAATGGCAGTTTGGGCATACTCTGTTTCTTTCTATTTTCTTCCCCTCTGACTAGCTCACCTAATTACACAGTAAGTCAGTGATTCTATGACACAGGGAGAAAAGTCTTTCTGAGCTAGTCAATTGATGCTTTTATTTCACTCAGGGAAAACTTATCAAAGGAGACAAGGAGCCCTAAATGCAGCAGATATTTGATGCTAGTGGTAAGCTTATATTGTTGCCATAGCAACCTTGTCATTAAGGATGTTTCAGCATTTCCTATTAACCTCTATTTTCAGAGGTTTATAACTTCTTGGTAAAAATTCCCTCCAGGCTAAAATTTGGTATACATAATCTCAGACGTGCCAGGTGTCAGTGAATATATACATATATAGTATCCATTTTCCCAAAGAAAGCTTGGTGAATTTCCAAATGAATTATCTCATTTTTCATAGGCTACAAATTCATTAAATTTAGTGTTAACTTGATTATTTTTAAAAGATTCTTATGGCAGCACAACTAAGCACTTGTAAGATTTAATGTTTGCCATTGCTTTCTTTCCTTTTACCTCACTGGTTGGCATGGTCACAATGATTTGTCTCAAATGCCACCAAGAGAGACTCACACTGGCTCAAGATCAGTTCTAAATTCGCCTAAATAGAGGCAATTAGAAGTGGACACTACGGGAATCTGGAGTTCATATTTTACATTTATCAGAATATAAGGAATAAAAAAGAAATCTAGTTGGTTGTGCAGTGTAGGAGTCAGGGTGATGGAAAAGGCAGGGACTAAAATCTGAACCCACCGTCTCCTGCATAACGGGGCTACATTTTCTTGTGATCCCAAGAAGAACCCGGCTGATTCCTAAGAATTAGAAACCAATTCCTCCTACCCCAGTTTTAGAATTGGGTAACAAACCCTAGTCCAGGATTTGTTTTGTTTTGTTCATCAGACTTTTTTGTTTTGTTTGGTAATTTATTAATAAATTTTCTAATTTTTAAATTTTGTCTTAACTTTTTGTTTTGAAGAATTTTAAACCCTAGAAAAATTGTAAGAATAGTAAAAAGAACATTCACCTACCTCTTACATTAACAAACTGTTAACATTTAAATAAACCATTTGAGTATTGTTAACATAATTATACTTTAGGCCAAAATATTTCAGCATGTATCTCATAAGAATAAAGACACACTTCTATGTAACCACAAAACAGTGATCAAACTCAGGATATTTAGCATTAATACAATTATCTAAAATCATTCTTATTCCATGTCCTCAATAGTCCCACTTACATTCTTTCTAGCTTTGTTTTCCACCTAGGATCCAATCAAGGATCATGCATTGTGCTGAATTGTCATATCTCTATATTTTCCTTGAATATTGAATATTTCTCTGATCAATTTTGTCTTTCGTGACGCTGGCATTTTTTAAGAGTTCAGGTCTATTGTATTAGAATGCAGAATGTTCCTCAATTGTTTCCTCATGGTTACATTTGGGCTAATCATTTTTGTCTGGAATACTAGATGGGTGATATTTGTTTCTTTTCAGTATCAAATCAAAAGGAACATGATGCCAATGTGTCCCATTATTCATGACCAATTCACTTCTTAGATTAAGTTTTATAATTATTTAGTCCATTTTGTGTTTTTAATATAAGGTATTAAACCTTCCCTTAGTAATGGTCATTTATTCACTATGTTTACAGCTGTATTTGTGTATTTTTCCCTATGCCATACAATATTCTTGACATCCAGGTACATCAATCATTACATGATTTTTATTTTATGTCAATGGGACAGATTCCCAGGAGTGAAATTACTGTGTCAAAGGGTATGTGCACTTTAATTTTAATAGAGTTTGCTTGATTGTTTTAAGGCTATGTGTCAAAATGTCCACTACTAGTATATGAGAGACTTATTTTACATACCCACCAGTAATAATATTGATATTCTCAGTTATTTTAATATTTTCTTCTCTGGTAGGTATAAAATGATGATACCTCATTACTACTTTATTGTTTTTTTGAACTAATGTGTTTGGGCAGCTTTGTATGCTTATTGGCCATTTTGATTTGCTCATCTATGACTTACCTCTTTACATCATGGCCTTATTTTTCTAAAACAATTTTTATTGCTACGCAGTGAATTTGTAAGAGATCTTTGCATATTAAAGATACTTTCTTCTTTTTTCTGTCATACACTTTTTTAATTTCAGTTTTGCCAATTGAGTTTATGTATGGTATCACTTATCATTCAAAGATTTTAGGAATATTTTTATATAGTCAAATATGTCTTTTTTTCTTTTGTTTTATAGCTTCTATATTTCCAGTTTTAGAAAGCAGATCATGCCCATCCCTGGATATTATATGTAACCTACTAGATTATTTTGTAGAAAAGTTTTTGTTTTATATTTTTAAGACTTCAATGTAGCTATAATTTAATTTTATGAGGTACAACACAGGGTTTAATTTTATTATCTTCCAGATGAGTGGCCATTTAACAAATATTTTAATAGCACAATTTACTAAATAATCTTTTTTTCTCCCATCTGAATAGCAATGCCATGCTAATCATGTTAAATTTCCATATGTACTGAAATTTATTTCTCCATTTTCTTTTTCTTTCCACTGACTCTTCATATGCCTATACCATGTGGATTTGAATACACCTTCTCCCACTTTAAGGCATCTATTCTGATTCATTGGTGTTTAGCTGGCACTTGTTCTCAATTATTTCCTTAGCTTGGGGTACACGGGTAATATTTTTTAAATTATTGAATATACACAAAAATATTTTTTACCCTAACAGGTGAATAATAACGTGTCTGTTCATAGGACTATTGGATTGGATTTCTGGCCTTAGAAATCTGTAAAAAGCTGTAGATAATGTTCTTCCTCATAACTTGCAATATTGCAGATAAGATGTCTGAGGACAATCTGATTCTTTTTCCTTTATCAGAAACTTATCCTTTCTCTCAGAAATATGTAACCTGTTCTCATTATTTTTAGAATTAAAAAAAAAATTAGCTGTGCATGTCTATCCATGTGTCTTTTCTAATCATTCCTTCCTGAAGCACAGTGAACCCCTTCAATCTAGAAATTCAGTTCTTTTTCCATCTTAAGGAATATCTTTAATGACTTTTAAATTAGTGCCCATCACCCATTTGTTCCTTTTTAACTTATCTTTTTTGGAATTTGGATTAATCTTATGCTAAGTTTCCTGGATCTATCCTCCAAGTCTCATATCCCACCTACCTCATTGCCTTTATTTTTCTTTTTTATAATTTGCCTTCTTTTTGTTCAGACTTTTAAAATTAAAATTTATTCTATTTGTTTTTCCAAGTCACCAATTCACATCTCAGCCATGACCATACTCTTCTTGAATAAATCATTCAGACTGGAAATTATGATCTTATGTCTAGCAACCTCGTCCATGTGTGCGTGTGTGTGTGCATATGTATACTTTCATGTTACATTTGCATCTTCTAAGGTGTTCTTACTGTTCTTCTTTGTCAGTTCATGCCTATGTCCCCGACAACAGTTCTGAACCAATGGGTTTAACTGAATCAATGTGGCTTAACGGTTCTGACTGATATTATCTCAGATTGCTGAGCACAACAGTTCTGAACCAATGGGTTTAACTGAATCAATGTGGCTTAACGGCTCTGACTGATATTATCTCAGATTGCTGAGCACCAAGACAAAGTATGATTGATTTTCTTTCTAGACTGATTGGTAATTGGTCTGATTTTTATAGGATCCTAATTAGCAGCATACCCAAAAGTGAGAGAAAAGAAGTAGTCTTTATATAGACCAGCCATATAGCACCAGACAGGCCTCAGGTGCAAGAACATACGATCCACCCGTTCATCTGCTTCTTGGCTTCTTGAAAGTAGGTACCGTGTACATTAAAGTGAGACCAAACTTGAACTTCTCCTGAGAGAGCTACACTCCTCTGTGAGCCAAATCATTCTAACTATGCAGTGCTATATAACTTTTTTGTTGGGTTCTCTGATTTGGATCTCCAGGCTCTTACCAACCCCGAATGAATAAAACCCCATATAAATTCTCTCTATTGGAATTACAGTGGATTCTAAAAAAAACAAATAGATTAAAATCAATAGAGGGGGTGAAGCAAGGTAGCCCTATATAGGCTGCAAAGTGCTGAATCCCTCCTCTCTGATTTTTTTTACAACTGTTTGTTTTAATTCTACTAATGTTTACCTTAAATTTTACAGGGACATGCTTAAGTTTATATTTAATTTATCACTGGAGTCACTTTAAAAATTTTTCACTTTCTTTGGTAAATGTGAAGTTATTGAGATGTTTCTAACTCTCCAACACACCTTCTCAACAACACACTTGTTTCTCATTTGAAATCATAAACTCTATGACTTTAAGGTTTGTTTCAAACTTCAAAGAAAAACCATTACCAATTTTTAATCAGATTCAAAATACTATTAAATTTTATCTCAATATAGTTAACATATTTTATTGCTCAACCTGTCAGTTATTTTCAGCCACAATGTTTTTATTATAATTTGATTCATATTTTCTCAGTTTGGAATAGATATTCTGGCAGTTTAATAGTTTACCCTGAAAAGAACACAAACTGGATGGCATAGGATTAAAACCTTGCACATCAAGGAATTGCTTTTTCCTGTCTACATAAATGAATGACAAATTGACTGGATATATAATTCTTGGATCAAAACATTTTTCTTCAGAACACTAGAGTCATTGATCCATTTTCTTCTATCCTGTAGGGTTGCAGAAATGTGGAGGCATGTCTGATTTTTCTTTTCTTACACAGAAGAAAAGGGCTTTTTTGCCCCCTTCATGCTTGCAGAATTCTCCTAAATCTTTGAAGTTTTCAATTTCACTAGGCCATTTCTAAGTGTGATTTTATATTTAAATTCGGCTGGAATATGGCATGTACTCTTGTTTTTTAGAGCAAACAATCTCTTTAGAATTGAGAATAATGTCTTCCCTTTTATTTGTGTATGTTGCTTCTATCTATTCTGTTCCTTCTTTCTAAAATGTTTTATTGTGTACAGCTTGGACTTTCTGAGTCTGCCCTTTATGCACTTACACATTTCCTTCTGTTTTGTTCCTATCCATTCATTTCCAGTGTGTCCTGTAAATGTTTCCTAAATTCTTCTCACAGCTTTTATTTTCTAGGATGTACAATCTGCCAGAAAACAGTCTTGTCTATCCTCACAACATAGCTGTTTCTGATGGCTTTTCTTGCCCTCTGGTTTTGAATTTTTTTGTTGCAAAATTTCCAGATTAATAAAAAAAAAAATTGGCATTCAGATATATCTAAGAGTATATGATGAAGCATTACAGTCTGAAGCCTGAAAACATCTACGTTTCCACTGTGTTGCTTAAAATTTTGAACTGATGAACGAAGCACCTTGTTGGTCCATGAAGAAATTTGGGGGTTGGGGGTTAGGCAAGGAACCTAAGGGTCTGAAGATTTGGTAGAAAGGAGTCAGCCTGCTAGCAGAGAACTGCTTATTTCTGAATGTTACGTAACTTAGAAAACATTTCTTTTTTTGTTTAGGCCACTGCTCTTTTCGACTCCCTTTAAAGATCTCTATATGGATTATAGAGCCAACCTGCTCTAGTTTAAATGGCAACCTTGTTTCTTAACTCATTTTGTGGACTTTAGGCAAATTACTCAGGGTCTATGTGCCTCAGTTTACTCATCCATAAAATGGGGATATTAATAGTACCTATTTCATGATTTGTTAGGATTAAATAAATTACTAAGTCAAGGTCCTGGCAGGCAGTGATCACTGTATGTCTATCATTATCTTTAGCTTTAGCATAGAACTTATCTCTGTCTCACACATTGTGGATTACTACAGAAAAGCTGCCAGGATGGCTGTTTCTTTGTTGTGCATGTTTGCAAAAGACTCTTCTTATCATTGTGCCCACTGACTTTTTGGAGTAGACTACACTGACCAAAAGTCTGGGTCATGTCCCTATTAAGGTCTAAAAGCTTCAAAAGACAGTTTAGCTGGTGTGCTTCTGGACAGGCCCTTACCTGATATTATCGCCAGTTCACCTCCATTTTTGATGGCAATATAACAAAGGATCTCTAGGGTCTTCTACTTATTATCCAGACTGTACAGTTTTCCTATAGAGTGGGATCTATGTGTTAATATCTCCCTTTGAAATGAAAGGAAAACTCTTTTTCTACTTATATCACATCTGACAGCAAATATGTGGATTTTTCCATAGCAAGCGATTCTCAGCTGGGTGTTCTACAATTTCATTCAATTCTGATCCTAACTACCCCAGTTAGTACAGACTCCAGAGGTAAGGGTTCAGTTCCACAGGACTTTTCCCACACTTCAGATGCCAATTACAAGTTATGGGTTCCCTGGTTACCTACACTTCTGGCCAACTTGGCTACAAATCAGGAGTTCTCACGATCCCCTCACTAAGATATTATTTTATTATAAGTGCTTTTTATTTACCTTGCATTTTTGTGTCATACTGAGGTATCCTAATCATGACTCAAACTTACTACCTCTGATTACTAACACATCACTTCCTTTAGGTTTAGGTTTTTCCCAAAATTTCTGGTAAAAATTTGACTGTACCTAAGATCAACATTAATTAATCCTTAGTCTTATAACCTTAACCATGTATCTCTGGAAACTGGTAATAGCTTTTCACTATTAAACTAGATTAACTACCAAGTAGCATTGTTATTTAATACCTATAGGCTTTCTAAAAATAAGTCTTAAGAAACTGGATGTCAAGGAAAATTGGGATGAAAGGTAATTCAGTTTGCAACTCAAGAGTGAGGTAAGAGATTGAAAGCTTTTCTTAAGTTAATCAAATCATCTATCACTGGATAAATTTAATTCTCTGGCTAATATATCTATCCTAGAAAAACTTTCTTTCCTAATTGTACAACTCTGACTTCAGGCTTTTGGGAATCAATGCCTTTCCGTTTTCTGGCCTTATTCTAATAATCATTGTGTTCTGAGCTGGCCCGTCTCTGTTTATTTGCACCTTTGATCTAATAGTTGGACAGTGATGGTAAAAATAATTCTTGCCTCAGACATGGAGTAATAAGTTTAAGCTGGGAGGCAACTGAATGCTGAACTATAAGTCAAAACCTCAGACTACAACACCCACAAATCTATTAAAGGATTGACCTACATGTGTTAGTCTTAGAGTGATGTCATATTTAAAGACTAATTATCAAACTGGCAAATATGGGTTTGACTCTTTTTTTTTTTTTTTGGAGTTAAGGTTCTTTTATTATTTATTTAATTTTTAAATTGGGGTATAATTGCTTTACAATGTTGTGTTAGTTTCTGTTGTACAATGAAGTTAATCAGCTATATGTATACCTATATTCCCTCCCTCTTGGGCCTCCCTCCCACACACCCTATCCCACCCCTCTAGGTCGTCACAGAGCACCGAGCTGAGCTCCCTGTGCTCTACAGCAGGTTCCCACTAGCTATCTGTTTTACACATGGCAGTGCACATACGTCAAACCCAATCTTGCAATTTAATCCACCCCCCACCATGTCCATATGTCCATTCCCTGTGTCTGCATCTCTATTCCTGCCCTGTATATAGGTTCAATTGTACCATTTTTCTAGATTCCACATATAGGCATTAATATACGATACTTGTTTTTCTCTTTCTGGCTTACTTCACTCTGAATGACAGACTCTAGGTCCATCCATGTCTCTACAAATGACCCAGTTTCATTCCTTTTTATGGCTGAGTAATATTCCATTATATATATGTACCACATCTTCTTTATCCATTCATCTGTTGATGGACATTTAGGTTGTTTCCATGTCCTGGCTATTGTAAATAGTGTTGCAGTGAACACTGGGGTGCATGTGTCTTCTCGAATTATGGTTTTCTCAGGGCACATGCCCAGTAGTGGGATTGCTGGGTCATATGTTAATTCTATTTTTTGTTTTTTTTTTTTTCAGTACACAGGCCTCTCACTGTTGTGGCCTCTCCCGTTGCGGAGCACAGGCACTGGATGCGCAGGCTCAGAGGCCATGGCTCACGGGTCTAGCCACTCCGCAGCATGTGGGATCTTCCCGGACCAGGGCACGAACCCGTGTCCCCTGCATCGGCAGGCAGACTCTCAACCACTACGCCACCAGGGAAGCCCTATTTTTAGTTTTTTTTTTTTTTTTTTTTTTTAACCCTATTTTTAGTTTTTTAAGGAATCTCCATACTGTTCTCCATAGTGACTGTATCAATTTATATTCCCACTAACAGCATAAGACGGTTCCCTTTTCTCCACATCCTCTTTAGCATTTATCGTTTGTAGATATTTTGATGATGGCCATTCTGACCAGTGTGAGGTGATATCTCGTTGTAGTTTTGATCTGCATTTCCGTAATAATTAGTGATGTTGAGCATCTTTTTTTGTGTGTGTGTGGTATGAGGACCTCTCACCGTTGTGGCCTCTCCCGTTGCGGAGCACAGGCTCCGGACGCGCAGGCTCAGTGGCCATGGCTCACGGGCCCAGCTGCCCTGCAGCACGCAGGATCCTCCCGGACCGGGGCACAAACCCGTGACCCCTGCATCGGCAGGCGGACTCCCAACCAGTTGCGCCACCAGGGAAGCCCTGTTGAGCATCTTTTCATGTGCCTCTTGGCCATCTCTATGTCTTCTTTGGAGAGATGTCTATTTAGGTCTCTGCTTATTTTTTGACTGGGTTGTTTGTTTTTGTGATATTGAGCTTCATGAGCTCTTTGTATATTTTGGAGATTAATCCCTTGTCAGTTGCTTCATTTGAAAATATTTTCTCCCATCCTGAGGGTTGTCTTTTCATCTCATTTATGATTTCCTTTTCTGTGCAAAATCTTTTAAGTTTAATTAGGTCCCATTTGTTTATTTTTGTTTTTATTTTCACTACTCTAGGAGGTGGGTCAGAAAAGATCTTTCTGTGATTAATGTCAGAGAGTTCCCTCCCTATGTTTTCCTCTAAGAGTTTTATAGTGTCCAGTCTTACATTTAGGTCTTTACTCCATTTTGAGTTTATTTTTGTGTATGTTGTTAGGGAGTGTTCTAATTTCATTCTTTTGCATGTAGCTAGCTGTCCAGTTTTCCCAGCACCAATTATTGAAGAGACTGCCTTTTCTACATTTTATATTCTTGCCTCCTTTGTCATAGATTAGGGGATCATAGGTGTGTGGGTTTATCCCTGGGCTTTCTATTCTGTACCACTGATCTATATTTCTGTTTTTGTGCCAGCACCATACTGTTTTGATTACTATAGCTTTGTAGTATAGTCTGGAGTTGGGGAGCCTGATACCTCCAGCTCTGTTTTTCTTTCTCAAGATTGCTTTGGCTGTTCTGGGTCTTTTGTGTTTCCATACAAATTGTAAAATTTTTTGTTCTAATTCTGTAAAAAATGCCATTGGTAATTTGACAGGGATTGCATTAAATCTGTAGATTGTTTTGGGGAGTATAGTCATTTTCATAATATTGATTCTTCCAATCCAAGAACATGGCATATCTCTCCATCTGTTTGTGTCATCTTTGATTTCTTTTATCAGTATTTTATAGTTTTTTGCAAACAGGTCTTTTGCCTCTTTAGGTTTGTTTACTCCTAGATATTTTATTATTTTAGTTGAAAGGTAAAAGGGATTGTTTTCTTAATTTCTCTTTCTGATCTTTCATCGTTAGTGTATAGGAATGCAAGAGATTTCTGTGCATTAATTTTGTATCCTGCAACTTTACCAAATTCATTGATTAGCTTTAATAGTTTTCTGGTGACATCCTTAGGATTTTCTATGCATAGTATCATGTGATCTGCAAACACTGACAGTTTTACTTCTTCTTTTCCAATTTGTATTCCTTTTATTTCTTTTTCTTCTCTGATTGCCATGGCTAGGACTTCCAAAACTATGTTGAATAAGAATAGTGAGAGTGGGCATCCTTGTCTTTTTCCTAACCTTAGAGGAAATGCTTTTAGTTTTACATCATTGAGGATGATGTTTGCTCTGGCTTGTTGTATATGACATTTATTATGCTGAGGTAGGTTCCCTTTATGCCCACTTTCTGGAGAGTTTTTATCATAAATGGGTGTTGAATTTTGTCAAAAGCTTTTCCTGAATGAGATGGTCATATGTTTTTTATTCTTTAATTTGTTAATATGATGTATCACATTGATAGATTTGCAATATACTGAAGAATTCTTGCATCCCTTGGATAAATCCCACTTGATTATGGTTGTATGATCCTTTTAATGCATTGTTGGACTATGTTTGCTAGTATTTTGTTGAGGACTTTTATGTCTATGTTCATCAGTGATATTGGTCTATAAAATTCTTTTTTTTGTGTGCTATCTTTTTCTGGTTTTGATATCAGAGTGATGGTGACCTCATAGAATGAGTTTGGGAGTGTTCCTTCCTCTGCAATTTTTTGGAAGAATTTGAAAAGGATATGTCTCAGCTCCTCTCTAAATGTTTGATAGAATTCACCTGTGAATCCATCAGGTTCTGGACTTTTGTTTGTTAGAAGATATTTATTACAGTTTCAATTTCATTACTTGTGATTGGTTTATTTGTATTTTTTATTTCTTTCTGGTTCAGTCTTGGAAGGTTGTACTTTTCTAAATATTTGTCCATTTCTTCCAGGTTGTCCATTTTATTGGCTTATAGTTGCTTGTAGCAGTCTCTATGATCCTTTGTATTTCTGCAGTGTCAGTTGTAATTTCTCCTTTTTCATTTCTAATTTTGTTGATTTGAATCCTTTCCCTTTTTTTTCTTGATGAGTCTGGCTAAAGGTTTATCAATTTAGTTTATCTTCTCAAAGAACCACCTTTTAGTTTCATTGATTTTTTCCTATTGTTTTCTTCATTTCTATTTCATTTATTTCTGCTCTGATTTTTATGATTTCCTTCCTTCTACTAACTTTGGGTTTTGTTTGTTCTTCTTTCTCTAGTTGCTTTAGGTGTAAGGTTAGGTTTTTTATTTGAGATTTTTCTTGTTTCTTGAGGTAGGATTGAATTGCTGTAAACTTCCCTCTTAGAACTGCTTTTGCTGAATCCCATAGGTTTTGGGTCATCGTGTTTTTTCTATGCATTTTTTGATTTCCTCTTTGATTTCTTCTGTGATCTCCTGGTTATCTAGTAAAGTATTGTTTAGCCTCCATGTGTTTGTGCTTTTTACAAATTTTTTTCCTGTAACTGATTTCTAACCTCATAGCATTGTGGCCAGAAAAGATCCTTGATATGATTTCAATTTTCTTAAGTTTACTGAGGCTTGATTTGTGGGCCAAAATGTGATCTTTCCTGGAGAATGTTCCATGTGCACTTGAGAAGAAAGTGTAATCTTCTGGTTTTGGATGGAATGTCCTACAAATACCTATTAAGTCTATTTGGTCTATTGTGTCATTTAGAGCTTGAGTTTCCTTATTTATTTTCTGTCTGGGTGATCTGTCCATTGGTGAAAGTGGGGTGTTAATGTCCTCCACTTTTATTGTGTCACTGTGAATTCTACTTTTATGGCTGCTAACATTTGCCTTATGTATTGAGGTACTCCTATGTTGGGTGCAGAAATACTTATAATTGTTATGTCTTCTTGGATTGATACCTTGATCATTATATAGTATCCTTCCTTGTCTCATGTAACAGTCTTTATTTTAAAGTCTATCTTGTCTTGTGTTGCTACTTCAGATATCTTTTGATTTCCATTTGCATGGAATATGTTTTCCCATCCCCTTACTTTCAGTCTGTATATTTCTCTGGGTCTGAAGTGGGTCTGTTATAAACAGCATATATATGGGTCTTGTGTTTGTATCCATTCAGCCAGTCTGTGTCTTTTGGTTGGAGCATTTAATCTATTTATATTTAAGATAATTATCAATATGTATGTTCCTATTACCATTCTGCATAAGATGAGAGAAGTATAGAAATTGAACTAATGAATATGAGGATTCTATTTTTAGGCAACATATCACAAAATCACTCTGTTAGAGCTGTGCATGTTTTCCACTGCCTAACTCATCTGTGACCTTTGTTTACAGGCTACAGTCTGAACTTAACAAAGTTTATTCTTAATCAAAAAAAAAATTATGATGTTAGAAATGTGTCATTTATTGAGTTCTACTCTGTCTATGAAATATATGTTTTTTTATATCATGCTATGGTACCTAGATCTTAATTTCCTCCTTTGGGTATAAGTATGCACTATCTAATACTTAGTAGGTATTCAAAAAAAAAAGTTTTTTGTTATATGGCTAGATTAAATACTAGGTGTGTTCTATAGTAAGACATTAAAATTCAGGAGAAAGAGAATTGATATTTGTCTAATAATAATATTTTCCAAGAACTATATTGGATGCATTAAGTAGTGTTTTATTTAATTCTTACAACTAGGCTAAAGAGAAAAGCTGTTCTGCAAATTTAACAGATGAGATGAAGAATCAGGGACTTCTCTGGTGGTCCAGTAGGTAAGACTCCACATTCCCAATGCAGGGGGCCCGGGTTCAATCCATGGCTGGGGGACTAGATCCTGCATGCATGCCACCACTAAGAGTCCACATGGCACAACTAAGAGGCCTGCATGCTGCAGTTGAAGATCCCGCATGCCACAGCTAAGACTTGGTGCAGACTAAATAAAAAAATAAATATTAAAAAAAAAGGTGGTCAGCAAGTAAATGGTTGTGTCAGGATTGAACTCTAGGCCAGAAGCCAAAGTTTGGGTAATTTTCCAATGAATTGAAAGGAAATATAACCAAGCTTACCAGTTATGATGGTTAATTTTATATGTCACCTTGACTGGCCATAGAGTGTCCAGATTAAAAATTATTTCTGGATGTGTCTGTGAGGGTGTCTCTGGATTAAATTAGTATCTTAACCAGTGAACACAGTAAAGCAGTCTGCTCAGTATGGGAGAGTATCATGCAACCCATTGAGGTCCTAAAAAGAAATTAAACAATGGAAGAAGAAAAAATTCACCCCTTCCTGCATGATTGCTTGATTTGGAACATTGATCTCCTGTCCTTTATGCTTCTGGTTCTCAGGCCTTTGCACTTGGACTGATTTATACCACCAGCCTTCTTGGGTCTCCAGATTGTGGATGGCAGATCATGGGATTTCTCAGCCTCCATAATTTCATGAGCCAATTCCTGATAATAAATCTATCTATCTATCTATCTATCTATCTATCTATCTATCTATCTATCTATCTATCTATCTATCCTATTGATTTTGTTTCTGCAGGGAACCCTGACTAATAACCACCCTTAAAAATTTTACTAACAAAGAAGTATTTTTTTTTAATAGTGAAAGTGATTTCAACACATGGACATGTGTTGGTTTCCAAAATATCCTAGCTGCAGTTTTATGCTTTGGCATATAAGGCAGTAGCTATGAAATTCCTGGGCCCTAAGTGCCACCTCAAAATTTTCCATCCACCACATCATTAGCCCTCATTAAGAACAACATATAAATCATAGCTGGAAACCATACAGGGATACTAGGGATCTTGAAGTTTAGAAATTCTAAAGAAGAATTTTAAAACTTGACCCAAGTTAATAACCATTATCTACTGATTAATAGATAATTAAGTTAATAATTTAGTAATAATGTTTTTAGCTTCTCTTGACTGTGGAAGGCAATGTGATGTTCCTAAATGAGCCCTACAAAGTTCTGATTTTCTGGAGTCAAGTCTCAGTTCTACTTAATTTAATTGCCAACTAATCTCAAGTAAGTTGTTTAATCTCTCAGAGTCTCAACTTCCTCATTGGTAAAATGAAGAAAACATTTGCCTGAATGAGTTATACTTATATACAGCATTACTGTGGATGGAATCTTAATTTCTTTGCTTCTTGCTACATTTGAATCTATTCCTGTGTTGTTTCTATGTCTTGTCCTCCCTTCTACAAAGAGTAATTTGTTTACTTCTAGAAGATAGCACCTGAGACTTCCCTGGTGGCGCAGTGGTTAAGAATCCACCTGCCAATGCAGGGGAAATAGGTTTGAGCCCTGGTCCAGGAAGATCCCACATGCCGCGGAGCAATTAAGCTCATGTGCCACAACTACTGAGCCTGTGCACCACAACTACTGAGCCCACACACTGCAACTACTGAAGCCCACGTGCCTAGAGCCCGTGCTCTGCAACAAGAGAAGCCACCACAGTGAGAAGCCCGTGCACTACAACAAAGAATAGCCCCTGATCACTGCAACTAGAGAAAACCTGCACACAGCAATGAAGACCCAACACATCCAAAAATAAATAAACAAATAAATAAATAAGTTTATTTAAAAAATTAAAAAAAATAAAAGATAGGAACTTCCTCCCTGGAAGTTGTAGAATCAACACACTTAAGGTTTTCTTATTTAGCAGAAGAGAAAGGGGAAGAGATTTTTTTAATAGTTAGCTTATGTTTTTCTTCATTTTTAAACTACCAAATATGAAAATAATCCTTTAATTTGCTTTATTATTTAGTGATTTATTTTAAATATCATTATGTTGTGAACTTGGTGTCTCTATATTCAGCCCCATGGCAAGAATGTATTATTCGAACTATGAGAAAGAACTCATTGTGATTGTGTCCCTTGTATAAACCAAACAATTGATATATACCTGCAGTATTATTTCAGAATATTTTAATATTTTCCAGGTACTCTTTTTCCCATCTAAATTATTTTAAATATTTTTTAATAAAATTCCAAGACTGATTTTTTATTATACTTTCCAATCAGTTCTTCCTACCACCCACCTCAGACTGCATCCTTAAATTTCTCATGAAAGGTAAATTGGAAAAAGGATTCCGTATGTAGAAACCTTAAGTAATTAACTTTCTTTAAGGAGTATTTTTTATCTGTCCCAAACATATGTAAGCTTAATTGATGTGGTAGGGTTTGGGCTAACAGAATGAGGAGTCCTTCTTGCTTTCTTTCTCCACAAATCATCTAAACCTATTGATAGTGCTTCTTAAATATGAATGTAAACCCACCCCACTGGAACAATTTAAATTCTGCACACTATTGCCACTTATTTTATTAAAACAGTAGACTCTTAATTGGTCTTGACTTCAGTCATGTCTCTCTTCAATCAGTGTAATCTTTTTTAAAACACAAATATGATGATTTTACTACCCTGTTTCAGTGGCTCCCCTATAAACTCAGGATTAAATATACCTTAGCATGAGGTCTAAACCTCTCTATAGACCTTGAATTTCTTTCCATTTCCTTTATAACCTCTTCCTCTTTTCTTCCTTTCAAAACTTATGCCCTGACCAGAAATACTATATACTGTCAGTTCTTATACCATAATGTGATCTTCACTCTTCTGGAAAATATCTCATGTCTATCTCTCCCCTTGCGCTGTGTGATGCCTACTTCTTGAGGATGATTTTATTTAGATTTTACCTCCTTTGTGTAAATTTCTTGAGTGACTTAGGCTGATTGGTTTCCCATTCTTGTGTACCATGTGCATACCCACTCCGTAGTGTTTGTTTATCCTTCTGTCTACCCACAGAACTATAAGCTCTCTGTCACACTCCTTATTGTATCTCCAGTCCTGAGAATGATGCTCAGTAGATATCCACCATTTGCCCTCTCAATCCTCTCAAATCTCTTAAAACCTTGCCATATATTCTGGATATTGATCCATTTGGACTGTATCCATTGGCTTTCTTACCTTGGGTTTCAGTTGGCTTCTGCTAGAGATACTGTGGCATGAGATCAGAAAAGAGTGAAGATGAGGTTTGGAGGTTCTTCCTACCTAGTCACCTTGGCTCCATTGCATCCCTCCACTAAAGGCCATAGCACATCTCAGCTCTCTTTCCAGGATCTGGCAACCGTTCCTTCCCATTTCTTCTTCAGATCTAGAGATGGTAAAGAATAAGTGTTTATTTAATGAACTGAAATAAAATCACTTCATTTAAAAATTTCCCCCCCCTGGTGGATATGTTTCCTAGAGAAAAGAAAGAAAATGAGTTTTCTCAGGTCTGACTGCCCATTAATTGCCACTGTATAGAGCAATATTGTATACTTAGATGGTATACAAATGAACATTTCATATTTTAATAATCAATTATTTCAATATATAGTAGAAAAACTTAACTAGCATATCAAACCCATGGTTTGTAGATATTATAGAATGATATACATTTTTCTTATATAATACAATTGAGTGAAAACTTTATAAATTAAAAAAAAAATCCTAATTAAATAACATTTACTTTGCTCCCAAAACTAATTCTTGGAGCAATGATAGCAACAACCAAGTTTTGTTACTCTCTGGAATTTGGAAAATACTGGCATAAAGAATTTTGAGGCTGCTTCTTACTCATGCAGAAAAGGGTGTGATTGATAATGTCTGCCGCAAACACTGGAAGGAGAAAACAGGTGAATGTCATGTCTAGAGTCTCACCCTTCTTTTGCCTTGGTCATCTGGGAAGAGAATTTCTAGTTTTAATGGCTTGTTTCAGCTGTTCTACTGGATCTGAATATCCTAAAATAACGTTGCCAGGTACAGGGGTGGAAGAAGGTACATTTCTACTTTTGACAGAAATTCATCTGTTCCTATTCCTCCAGAAGTTGAGCTGAAACTCATTCAACTGCCCCAAAAGGAACAAGTACCCTCCTGAATTATTAGACCCCAGCAGAATAACAAAGATCTTGAAAGAATCATCAATGGTATTATTGTGATTGTGTGAGCAAAAAAGTGATGCTTCCATCTTTGGAGTCAATGACAATTGAAGATATTGTATGTTCATAATTTTGACTCTGGTTAAAAATCTATGGATTGTTAGAATAAATATTACAAGATTATAGAATGGGAGAAACTTATGGGCAACTAAATTTTAAAATTGAATAATTAAAAGCTAGTTCTATGGCTATTCTCCTGAGTGGTGACTACATTTATAACTACAGGCACACCATACTAGGAGTGAAACATTCAGTAGGTCCAGTTCCACAGAGACAAGTATTTTATTTACTTGTTTATGTATAATTTATACACCACCTGCCTCCAAAACATATGTTGCAACAACAACAACAAAAGTAACAATAATGTACTCTTGATTGTTTTTGTAAGCACAGTTGAAAGCTCTATTAATTAATTATACTTAGTATTTCCATCCCATTTAGTTTAGCTATGATCACCCAAAGACTACCACAGCATAATGGATCCTAGAATACTTCCAGACACATAAAATGATAGAATAAAATGCTTAAAGTTAAAAAGCAATAACAATAACAAAACGACTTTAGGAACTGATTGGTCCAATTAGCATAGCTACATTGATTCAATTCACTCAGTAATTCCAAATAACCTGTTTGTACATAGTAACAAGCATTCGCAGACAAATACCTTAAGAACTCAAAGGGTTAAAATAGAGTTGTAGGTGGGAGAGGAAGGATGAATATGGATCCAAAATATCAGAAGTATCCCCCATTAAGTGACTGTCTGGTTTCTTACTGTGGTCTAACCTGTTTAAGAGAATAGAGTCAGCCGCAGCTATTCCCATTTTAAAAGACAGGAGCTTAGTTGCTTAATGCTCATTACTCTATATAGAAATCCATTTCTCTCTTTGCTGTCTCTTTAGGAAATCTTTGTTTAATAATGCTCAGTAAATTAGGCCTCCATAGGCTTGGCTTTATCCCACCCTGCCAGTTTCTTTTCCTTTTCGTACCTCTGTAAAATATCTGCTTAGAGTCTCTGATTTGAAATGTTAATTAAGGTGGGCCTGGCCTCAGGTTACAGTGTCTATCCCCTTTTACATGCAAAGGAGATACGCTAACTAGGTTACTAAGAATCTGGGGGCCAAGAGGGAGGCTTCCAGAAGACAACAAAAGTCTTATGAAGAATGGGGCACTTCCTAGCAACTCTCAGGAGGCAATCGGTAAGACAGTGTTGGCTGAAATGAGTTATCTAGCACACAGAAGGGTCTGCTGTTGGTTTGGCCTTTTTCTTTTTTCCTTTCGTAATCTCTTAATGTTGAGTTTATATCCAGTTATTATAGATATAATATGATTTAATTCATGTTCAAAAAAGCCAGATATGTGAGTAATCCTATCTACTGATTTTTAAGCAGATAAATAACATTGAATCTACTTGAATTCAAGACAATGATCTCAAGATTTTAAGGTTTCTGAGTGGAATATTCGTTTCAAATCTTCTGGGCCACCCTGAAAACCTAAACATGATGCCTATGTTGATCTGAAAAGAGAACATCTGTATGTCTATGTGTGCTGTGAGAGTGAGTGTGTGGGCATGAATGAGTATGTGAGAAAATAGTGTGTATGGAAGTGTGAATGCATTTCGTATACAGTTCTTCTAGCAAGCAAGAGTTAGAAAGGCAGAATCTACATTTAAAAGCAAGGATACCGTAGATGTTAGCTTTAAATCATCTAAGATGTAGCACAAAGAAATAAATTAATATTGTTGTGTAAAAAGTATCCTAAATTAGTCTCCAGAGACATGAATTACAAAACACATGCAAAAGTTGCACCTTTAATTACTATGGTGGAACCTTTGAGATTTTGAAACATTTATTTGTATAAATCACTTTCATAGTTATTACGGAAAGTTTTTTCAAACTCTTTTGATTATAATGTTGCAGATGAGAAATGTTAGTTTCATTATTCTCATACTTGAGATATTTAAAGTTCTCCTGTCTATTAGCATGGGCACATTTCATCTGCTGAGCTGTAGCGGACAGTCATTCCAGCACATACAAAAAAAGGGAGTATTTAGCAAGAAACATTTCCTTGTGGAGGTCAATCTTAACTCTCTTTTTCTTTTCTTCCCGAAACAACAGTCTCTCTTCTTTGCTTTATAGCAGGAGTTCATTGTGTGTGAACTATACACACCCTTCAATAGCCACAGATGCCCTGCAATCGTTCAGTTTTTGAATATAGCGGTCAATCATGTATTTTAGGCTCTCTCCTTAATTCTTGAAGGTTGACTAGCTCTCCCCTTCATGTTAAAGTCATTAAGGGTAAAACACTTGAGTGAGTTGAACAATTGGTATTTTAGGGCATATGTTTGAACAAAAAGACAATGTAAAACACCCAGTGACAGAGGAGAGCTTGTGTTTTTCACTCCTCTTCCCACCCATTAAGAATAACCTGGTCTAGATAAATAAGTAAATAAGGTATGTGGTGGGAGTGCGGGGAGGGTTTTTCTAAAAGAAGGTGAAGGAGAGCTAGGATGCTTATGACATTGGCAGCTGACACATTATACTGATACCCTCAAAATACTGTTTTAAAAAATCCATTTAGTTTAAATATGAAGTTTCAGCCCACAAGCGAGAAAAATAGCCCCTTTTTGGAATTTATCAAATGTGTCTTTTTAGAAAAAGACAAATTAGTGCAATTTGGAGAAGGGTAAGTAATAATTTTTGACACCCAAAGAAATGAAAACTAGTTTCTGATTGAGATTTAGAATTATTTTCTTTGAAAGTCTATAAAAAAAATTCCCTTCTTACTGCATTATTTAATTAATATAATGTTTTATGCAGCTAGCATGATTCTTTGCTTTATTTCCTGGCTACTGCTGATGATGCCATGTAATACTTTCAACCAAGTTAGGGGAAATGAAATTCAGCCCAGCCTAATTAGCTTGTGACTGTTGGAGCTTTCTTTTACTATTCTCCAAAACCAAAGTATAGTAAATTTAAACAAATACGTAAAAAATTCAGAAATTGCCCTCCATTTCTTTCACTTAAAAATATTATATCAATGCTACTTTGTAAAATACCTTTAGCCAAATTCAATCATTCTTTTTTATTTATTTATTGAAGTATAGATGATTTACAATGTTGTTTTAGTTTCTTGTGTATAGCGAAGTGATTCAGTTATACACACATATATATATTCTTTCTCATATCCTTTTTCATTAGAGGTTATTACAAAATATTAAATATAGCTCCTTGTGCTATACAAGTAGGACCTTATTGTTATCTATTTTATGTATAGTAGTTTGTACCTGCTAATTTCAAACTCCTAATTTATTCCTCCCCCCGCTTCCCCTTTGGTGACCATAAGTCTGATTTCTATTTCTGTGAGTCTGTTTCTGCTTTGTAAATAAGTCCATTTGAATCATATTTTAGATTCCACTTATAAGTGACACAATAATTCTTTATTTGATACATCATAAAATAAAGTCAGTCATGACAATTGTCACTTTCTTTTTGGAAGTTATAGGAAAATCTCATTCCAAAGTAGGCCACACTTCCAGAATGTATAAGCTTATTTTCCCCTCCATGGCTGACTCGTTAGGCTATTACTTTCCCAGTCGCTGATAATAATGATCCTGTCAGACTATTCCACTTCACAAAAAATATTTAAATAAAGTTCCTTCAAGCACAAATGAAATGCAGCATATTTACATTTTTATTTGATGAAGCCTACTCCTGTTATCTTTGTTCTTAATTTGGTCTCAAAAGAATTAGCAGTAAGAGGAAAAATAGTCTGTAAATATGTATGAAATCAAATACAGAGGGTAAGCTAAAAGGTATTGACTGCCAACAGAGCTTAGCTGCAGGAGGCAAAATTTTCTCCATAGTTTTCTTCTTGGCTGGAAACACATTGCCTTCTATCTAGATTATTTAATCCTCAAAATGCACATCAAAGCTTCTCATCGGGTGGTGCATGTCTTTATAGGCAGTTGAATGTCAAAGACCTAGCTTAAAGATTTTTGAAAAATGTAAAAACATAATGGATCCCAGATAATAACACAGCAGTGGAGCTTCTGTCCTATTCCTTCCAGCAAAGTACCAGCATCACAGGCTGTGGCTAATCTCTGTGGCAAGGGGAAGAGCACATTCTGCTGCCCGAGAATGTGTGTCATCTCTCCAACCACTAGAAACGAAACGCTTAAACTGGGTTCCAGACCAAAATTAGCTTGTTAACAATCCCAATCTCACTCTACACCTGTGGCTGAGGAGAACTCTGAGCCGTAAATTCTGTCCTGTTTTCCCAATTAGGCAATGGAAAAACTTATGCAAACATATGTGAGGCATTTTCTGTCCTTCTATGCGAAGCTAGATGCAGGCTTCAGCACTAGCTCTCCCCTTATAGGTCTCATTTTTCAATCTTTGGCAAGGACAAATTGCTTGTAATGATTACATCAACTTCTTTAAATGATTATATCATTGTGAGTTTAGTTTAAAAGCCCTTTAACACATTTATTTTGCACTTCAAAAGTTAGCTTTTGTCTTAGAGAGACAGTGAAGCACATGGAAAGAGACAAAAGCCCCTGTATTAGATGGAATATGCCATACACAAGGGACTGGGGGAGGGAGGTTTAGAAGGTCACATGCTAGGTGTAATAGAAACTGCCTGAAGTAGTTCCATATTTGTCTCAGAGTTGTATTCTTTTATACTTAAGATGTTTAGGTGAATAAGAGCTAAGCCCTTGTCCTTTTATTGAACGATATTACAAGAGGCTAACTCACAGTCAACATTTTCACCCATATTATCATCATCATCCAATATCTCTCCACCTCTTAAAGGAAAATGTCTGGATGTTTGCTCACATTTCAGGATTTTCTCTGGTTTGTAGTTTGCCCACAGAACAATTTCTTACAGATTTTTAAAATAGAGAAAAGAAAATTAGAATCTCTGAGGAACACCAGCTATCAAGCACCTCCCTTTAATTATGCTACCCCAAACCCCTTATCATAATCTGTCCGGCAACTAGACATTCCCACCTACCTCTGGGGAGAGATCATGATAGAGCATTAATTCAAGACTCCTAGTGATCTGGGACACGATAACACCACACGGTAGTTGTATTAAGTGTATTATTTTAGTCTGTAAAGTATTTAGGGATGCATTTTGGCATAAAGACACTACATAAACAGAATCATGTGACAGAAATAGGCCATGAGGTTTCAGGTGCAATTTTAAGCAATGACTCTGCATTTTGGCCAACCACCACCTTTTTTCTCCCCCATTTTCCTCACTTGGCTGCCTAATTTCATTCTAACCCTTACCAGGAAAGGGAAACAGGTTCATTTTGAGGGCCCTTGATGTTTTGGATGCTGTGATGATTTACAGCAAAAAAAAAGTGTTTCCACAATGCTATGGTCTTTCTCCCTCCAGACATTATTATACAAAAGACAGAAAGAAGAATGCTTAGGAAGTCCTGTGTATGACAGACACCAACATTCTCACACTGGTGGCTATTTGCATCTCCACCCAGCTTGAAAATGTTGTCTGTTGTGTCAACACAGCTTCCTTACTTGTAAAAAATGCTTCTCTCTGTTGGAGGGCTCAGAAAGATATTCTTCACACAAAATCCCCTTACAGAACCTCCAGTCCCTTTGGGGCATATTCTGCTGGTTTATGGTAGTGATGAACTGTCATCGGTTCCTCCTTGGTCTGTGAGATTGGGACCCATAGAAATGGTTGTGACCGCTACTTTTCTCTTTGGGGATTTGCCCTTTTTTCATTTGGTTGGAGATTGAGACTGAGCTTTGTTACAGAGAATTATCCTGTGGCAGTGGGTTGGGGAGATAAGTCTTTGTTGAGACATAAAACACATACAGGCAAAAGTGTGAAAAATTGAAATGACAAGGTTGCAGGGGTGTTGTTTCTGAAGTTCGGTCAAATGTTCAGACACAGGAAGTAAGTTTCTCTAGCTTGTTGCTGTATACTCGAGTGAATCTCTATTCCATGTTCCCAGAATGGAGGTACTATGACTGTATCATCGGTCCATATCCACACATTCACACCGTGTCCATTCCTTACGTTATCTTAATGTCTACAAATAACCACTGTCTGCTTTGATTTTGGTTCAATAGAGAAATAAGATGGATGCCATCTTATAATAAGCTGGGAAGAGGAATCAAGTGAAAGCCAAGCTTCTTGTTATCTATTGTTGTAATAGTTACATGATTGTATTTTATATGGTTAACATACATCGGTTCTCTGTAGAAGAACAGAGACAATATTTGTATCAGACTTTTTGTTTAGTTTCATTTAATTCAAATAATACATCTACATTTTTAAGTCTCAGGTTTAAGATTTCTGAAGTCCACATGAAATGAATTTATTTGCTATGCAGAATGTGTTAAATACTAAAATACGACAACAACAACAAAAACAATCTATGGAAAAGGCACTCAACATCTTCATCTTCGAGAGCAGTATTTAGTATCTGCTTTACCTACTGATGTATCTTAGAGGTTTTTAGAAAAGAACCTGTTAAGTAATATAATTGACCTTTTAGAAATCTTTTAGAAAGTTGTGGTTTTATTATTCCTTCCCTACCTGTGAATAATTTTGTTTTTCTTTGTAAACATCTTTTGAATCCTGTTTATTGTGATTTCAAGATTCTGGTAATTCTAAGAGCCAATAATAATAAGTGCTATGGATGTAACATTTTTTATTTGGTATATTTTATGAAAGCAGGGTTTTTAAAAAACAAGGTTAACATATAGCAGCTCTTCTCCTGGAAATTTGGAATTTTATTTTAACACAAACATTCAAATGAAAAACTGATGAGTGTTAAATGAAAAATTAAATAGGAAACCATAAACTGACACAGCACACTGGAACTCTTTTGTTTTGTTTTGTTTTTTTGCAACAAGGCAAATAATCAAATTACATCAAAATTGTAATAAACACATGAAATTTCTAGTAGAAATGTAAAACTAGCAAATAAAAATAACTATTAGGATAAAGGCTATTGTAAGGCATTTTGTTACACTAACATTTTCCAATAAATTTTAGTATTTTCTATAAACTTTCTATTCTTATATTTGTTCAAATTTCAATATTTTTTAGTTGATAGAAATTATATTTAAAACAATCTTTCCCCCTGAAACTGATGGTCTGAAATCTGAGATCTAGCTTCTTATCCTGGCTTTGTTTTTAAGGCTAACTATTAACCTCTCCAGACTTAGTTTTTCTCTTCTTCAACCTTAGAAGTTTAAAATTAGATTTTCTAAGCTCTTTTTCATTCCTGTAGTCTATGACTATTCTCTAACGTTTTTTGTTAGCTTCAACCTTTTTTTGTAAGGGTGTTGTCACCTTAAATCCTAGTGTAAGAGATTCTGCAATCTATTAGCAGCACTTTGTCTCTTATTTACTCTCATAATAAAATGGCATTACCGTGTTACCAAATCATCTCAAATTGGTGTAAAGAGGAAAAACTCTATACTGATTACAATCAGAGTCTGAAAAAAGTGAGACGTTTATTTCTTTTGTGTGTTTTAAGAATTGCCATTAATGTTATATCATGATATCTACTTCAAAATATGCTAAATAATCGACAAAGTAACTTGTGACATTTAAGTCTAATAAATCTAATATTTTAATTAAAAGTTATGGTAAATCCTCATTCACAACTCAAATTTTTCTAGTAAGACTTTTTTGTTGACTTAAAATCATTTTTTATTATCTAGTTATATATTACACATTTTACTTTGTAGTTACATATGGCTGGTTGAACATGAAAATAAGTGAAATAACTAAGTCAATACAAACTAGAGAAATGAAAACTATTCACTCTTGATTGAACAATATTTATTATTGAAGAACTACTAATAGGGTTCCTGCTAGAAACTAGTAATAAAAACAGTTCACAATAAATCAAACGTTTTACAGGCACTATTTTAGTTAATTCACAAAGCTACCTCATGAGGTATTACTAAAATTCCATTATGCAGATGAGTTAGTTAAAACACCAAGAGGTTAAATTACCTAACCAGGGTCACGCAGCTAAGGGCGGTGCCCAGAATACATTTGTGGCCAGTGCTCTGAATCACATTCCTCTGTTACAACCTCACATAGTTTTAAAGGGTCTGCATTTACTAAAGTAGATAGGACATTCCCAACTATCTAAAAAAAAAAATGTTTCAAGTTCTCTAATAGAGGTGTGGATACATTTGGGGAAGTTTAAGGAAGGAGACATCTTTGTGGATTTGAGTTTGGTTTTTCTTTTGTTTGTTTGTTTGTTTGTTTGTTTTTAGCATAGGAGTCCGAGGCATTTTTAAGGCAAAATAAATACTCACTTCCTTGAGAAAATCCCACTGTGGGTTGACAGATATCTCCACAACATAACTTGCTCTATTTCCATGTGTGCTGACAGGACCAGGCAATGTGGATAATTGCAGACTAGAGTAGACTCCAGTGAACTTGCCTGCTGCCTGATTATGCCAGCAACAGGAATTCTAGCTGCTTCTGTCTTACTACCCGGCAGCATTTACTAGTTCCTGGCTAAGATGGTAAACTTAAGTTTTGCCCAGAATTTGTGTCATGAGGGATAATCCGGGGATGTCCCACAGCGGGGTTAGCTGACAAGATTAAAATGTTCCTCCTTTCTCCATTTCCCTCAGTTGCTTTTTCATGAATCTGTTGAAAGACCACACAGTTTTGTTTCATAAGCCAAAATGTCTTTTAAACTGTATTTTTCCTTTATGTTTCTGGTTGGCACAATTACTGTGGAACTTCCTTGTTCTTTTTGGACAATTACCCAAAATTAAATTTGAAACCATAATTGCTTATGGGAACCTTCTTTTCTGTTATTTTGAGGCATCACATGATTCTTCTGTTTTGTTGCTTTATGATATTCAAATTGAGTAAAGAAAATAAACCTCAAATTGGACATATTTTCATTTGGTTATATTCTACTTTTAGTACTATATATAAATGGATTTTTAGACTATTAATATTTCCTTTTCTTAGCCATGGAAAGTAAATTTTCTATTTTTCTTTCATTCAGTTATTTTGTACAACCATATAGGAGCTTAGCTCCTGGTCATAGTTTCTGCAGAGGGCAAGTTCTAGTCTTGTATTGTGTCGGAATAAAGTTGGTGGGATTGTGAGAACAGACAGACTGCACACAGAGACAATACCCTAACTTCAGGCTTTTCACTGGAGATTTACATTGAGTTATAGCTGAGAAACTTAATTTGCCCTGAACACGGGGCAGTGGAGTACAATCCTACAGTGTTCAGATTTAATTACTAGGAGGACAATATCACTTCCTTTTTTCTCACACTTCAAGCATGATGAAACAAAACATGTTCAAATAAAAATGTGTGATATAAATATTAGGTCTCATGCAAAATAGTCACATTTGAAATATGATCAAATCTCTTTTATAGTAGTATATGTTTCTTGCCTCAAATAATATCTTGCTTCAAACACAGAATTAAATGGATATAACCCCTTTACATTTAAAAATGAAAATGCCTTGTCTCCTCTCTGACACATTTATTTTAAATTAGAATAAATTGACCTACTTATGCAAATTCATTCTGACTCTCTACTACTATATTCGAGTTTACCAAAATATACAAATAAACCAATATTGAGGATAGCATAGGTGAATTTGTAGGAAAGATGATCTTATTATTGTGAAGAGAAAATCTGGTAAGAAACAATATAGCTTAAGTCTCTTGGACCAGATGAAACAGTTTAAAAAAAAAAAAGAAGAAAAAGAAGTTGCTAACTAATCAGCTTGGATTCTTAAAAACAAAACAAAACAACAACAAGAACAACAAAAAAAAAGAAATTGTAACTAGAAAGCATATAGAACCTCTGTGAAACTTCAAAAGGTACAGCTCGCTGGAGAATGTGCAGTCCCGAGACTGAGGATAAAAACCTATACCTATAAATGCACCCTCTAAAGTCTTTTCTCCTGACCTCATGCCATGGTTAAGATAGAAGATTTTTTTATGACTTTGAAACAGAGTTAAGGTGAAAGAATCTGATGAAAACAGATGAGAAGTGGGGACTCTTTCCAGTACTCAAGGGAAGAATCCAAGAAGCCAACTGCTGCCACCCCAGTGTTCTCCTTTCTGCATCTCGAGTTTGTTTCGTGATTATTGTACTTGCACCTTTAATTCCTGCAATTATGCATGCAAATCGGCGAATTCTCACCGCGGAGGTAAAGGGTAAAATGCTAGAGCAGGCACTCCGTGGAGCTTCTCATGTTTAGTTTACAGAGGTTTCTCCTTCAAAGAGACCCTCTCCTCTGCCCTTGTCCAAAATAAGTGCCAGAAAAAAAGTAGCGGAGATTTGTGGGGGGAAAAAAAAATTACTGCGGATTTCCAAAAGAGGTTACAGACTATTTGGTAACGTTTGCTGTGAGGCTGTCTGTGCGCTCCGTGCCACATGCACGGACACCCTTCACTTCATTCAGAATGCTGTGTTCAATAGTGAAGTGCTAGCGAAAGAAAAAACTGTTTTTAATCGCCTTCTGAACTGTATCTGTCGCCTTTATTTTTCCTTCTTAGCTGTTTTCATTCCGTTCTTCTGACATAGTGCAAACATAACAGTAATCATTTTTTTTTAGGTTCACTAAAAGGACGCTTTGCTGATCTAAATGATTGAGAGAATGAATAAATTCTTTCAGATCCTAAACGTCTCCCTTAGAGAAAGCAAACCAATTGTCCCAAACTTCAGCTTCTAAAAATTTGCCTCTATTAATTATGTGATGTTCTTAAGCCCCTCTTCTGACTGGCCAGGTCACTGACGTGTGTTCCTACAGGAGTTCTGCCTGCCTGCATTCACTTGTTTTCCTCCCACATCTCTTGATTAAGTCAATTTTTATGTTAGCAACATGTTATTAGCCCCAAAACAAATGTTATGCTTTTTAAAATCTAATTTTGAAACTATACACTCTGAACTATCATGACACGGGTTCGTCATAGAAAGCAAGCAGATGTCTAACGTGGAGATGAAGAAATAGGCGATCCTTATCGGAAGCGAGAAAGTAAGGCTGTGTTTAACGAGGATACCTCTTCCACATGCAGACAAGCCAGTGAGAAAACGCAGGGAAGAGTCCAGGGCGTTTGCGCATAGGTACGTGTTGTTACTCACTCTGACTGGAACTCAGCTGAACTGATACCCTACTACTCCTACTACTGCAGCAGATCTTTATACCTGCCAATGATACATTTTGTTTTCAAGATTTTGAAGCTTAATCAGTAAATAACCCACATGTTGTCTGAGGATTTGATTTTTATTATGTGACTCATGTCAAGGAAACTTCTTTAAAATTTCCATTTAGACCAAGTGTAACAAGAAGAAAAAGGGGCACAAGGAAAGCAAGATGGATAAACAGGTGAAGCAAAGAAAGACTGACCTTAAAAAACCACAAAAGAGAAAAGAAAGGAAAGGAAAGGAAAAGAAAAGAATAAAAAAGAAAAGAAAAGAAAAATCTGGATTTAAACCAGTCTCCTTTCAAATGAGATTGGTGATCGTAGCACTTGAGTGAGCATCAAGCCCCATGAGAGAAACAGACTGCCTGCCTTTAATTGTTAACCCTACATTACAGGAGTCTTTGTCATAAAATTAAAAGCTGTTTGACTCAAAGTGCAATCTTTGCACTTGAGATTGCACAGGTTGTGATGAGCCTGGAGACTTAATTACTTTCTTGCATCAATTGAAGGAGATCCTCCAGGTCAGGCTTATGGCATATTGATAGGAAGTAAAAGAAACCTTACACAAAATTAGCCTCCAGCGTGCTGATTTCCCAGACACCCAGGAAAGCTTGATCTCTGTTCCTGCCTTTCATAATTTCTCACTGTTCAGAGGCAATATCTTTACCATGTATGCCAATGCTGAGTTAAGTGGGAGGGAAGGAAAAAAATCAGTAATGCCAAAGACAGTCTTACAATTACTGTGTTAGGGCAATTTTCTGCCATCTCCCCAAAACAACAATAACAGCAACAATAAAAACCTTGATCTAAATCGGTGGCCATATTTTCTGAAGTTAAAATGTTGCTTAATTAAATTTGTTTTACATTGTGAAGGGCTGAGTTTGCGATTGGTGGTCTTCAGTTTCAAATAGAAATCTTGCCTCTTCTATTTAGTTTTTGTGTTCCTTGGGGTGGGTGTGAGCTATGGCTGAGTTATGACTGATTTGTTTAGCTAAGGCTCATTTTATACTGTTTGTGGGGTTTTATTTCACTAAATATAGAATAAATTTGCAGCCTAAGAAATGCTTTCTATATAAGAATAATTACAAAGTACTAAGTGCAAAATCTTAAGACAAAAGGATACTGCTGGAAAAGAATTCTGGAGAGACAACGAATGGATGTTGATTTCACTAAGGGAAAACAGCCCAGAGTCAGTGTTCCTCACACTGTTCTGTCTCCATCACTCTCCCTTTCTCTTTGGCCGCATGCAGTCTGATCAGCTTTTGTAGCAGTTCTATATGTTCTGAAGGCAGAGGCGGCATGTCAAGGTCTTGTCATCTCTGGTCAGTAAAGTAGTTTGTCAGGAGATTTTTCAACTATAAAAGCATCAGTAACTCATCAGAATATTTGTTGTTTCTTTTTGACAAAAGAGGCAAGTGTCTGTCAAGAAAAATCTGGGGTTTTCCTTGCCTTCCCTAAAGAACTTGGAGCCCGCTTTGAATAGCGGTAGACTCCAGAAACCTTGTGTGCAAAATAGATGTATTGATTCCTGTAGAATCTTGTTATTTGTGACATGCAACAGTGTAAGTCAACATGACTTTGCCTATTTGTTGCCATGTGTGAAACAGAATGTGCAGCTTTCATTAGTAAGGAGCATATTATGTGCTAAGGCTTAACAGGTCTCATTGGAAACCCATGGAAGCACAATCCACACATAATAATTCAGCAAGAGACATAGTATGCTTAACGGGTAGCTCTCTAAATGGTTAAATATTGATGTATTGGTTGGATGTTTAAAAATTTTTTCCAGAGCTGAAAATGCATACTCAAGCTTATAAACAAACAAATCAGTTGCTTAAGGGTTTTAAGAAATTTAAATGCAAATAGTACTTTGTAATGATGCCCCAGAGACTGACATTATAGTCACTTTCTTGAAAATGCATCATTGTAAACTTAGTTTTTGCTACTGGTTTCCTTAGTAACTGGAACAACATATTGTTCAGGACATAAAATAATATCCTGTTTCAGCCACCGAGAATCTTGAACTAAAATGTAATTGATTTTGCATGAGGTACAGGATTATCATGTCCACCCCATTTTGGTGAGGTATTACAGCACAAAATGAACGGACTCGGAGCTTTTTTCAAACCAGCCATTTTGTTTCTAATCATCTCATTGTGAGAATGCTAAAATTGCTAACAGTGTGGAATGTTATCTATACCTTTAAGAGGAACAGATTATTAAATAGAATTCTATAGTTGATATATATTTTCCAAGCATACTGGGATAATGTTTATTTCTCTTATCTCGTATGCAAAAAACAGCCTAAGATGGAAGTATCTACATTACTGTTAAATAATAGTGATGCTTGTTTTGTAGGACACATATATAACTCAATACATACCCATGTAGATATTATAAAGTATGCATATAGAGGAAACCCTGGGATCCAGTACAGTTTTACAGTCTGAAATCAGGACAAAGAGTCAGAAAATTTATTTTAATTTCATTTCTGCAGCTGGTCTACTATACTGTCTTAGGCACATCATTAGATCTCTAGTCTCTCAATATCCCTATCTATAAAATGGGAATAATAACACCTGCATCACAGGGGTGTTATGTGAATAATTCCTTGATATGTGCAAAGAGCTTTGAAGATATAATATGCTAAATCTTATGATTGTTTTAAACCACATATATAGCAGTGTGTTATAGGCATGAAGTTAAAGAGTAGTTTAATGAGCTTAGAAAACTGGAGGTCCCTGATTTAGGAGAGAAGTATCTGGAGATTTAGCAAAGCTCTTGTCTATTGTACTGTTTCTGCGAATAACATTTCCTAGAATGATATGGCAATAGCAGAACTGTTGAGTGATTGATTTTTCATGATATCCGTATTAGAAATACTGAATTCCTGAGGAAGTGATATTATGCTCTGGGCACATCTGCTCTAGTGAAATTTGTTTGTAGATTATTTTCCCCAATCCACCAGGAAATTGACCTCCTTCCTAGCTGTTCTGTGGGAGATACGGGGTCCTGATGAAGAGTTTCCAGATAGAATTCATGTCTATCATAATACCTTGTTAACTTCTTTGCCAGCAAGAGGTGTCTCCCATCACATCAACCATTGACTGCTTTCCTGTAAATTAGCAGCTTGTGCTAGGTCTCTAGTCTATGTCAAAGGAAACACACTGGATATGAGGGTTGTTTTATTAACTCATTCACTCATTCAACAAATACTGAAAGTCTACTATGGACTAGCTAAGATTTTAGGTATGTAGGGATTACAAAGAAGTATTAAATCATGATACCCTCCTCTCAGTTCTTTCACAATATAGCAGAGGCAGTTACCATGTGTACATACAACTTTGGTATGATGTGGTAAGAGTAACTATCATAAACATTGTGCAAACATTGTTCTGAGAGTGGCTAAGATGATCAAAGATGGATTCTAGGAGCAATGGCATTTAAGCTGGACCTCATGGAATGGGAAGGATTTCAAAAGATAGTGAGAAGAAAGAGGAAAAAGAAAGGTTGTATAAGATACAACATATTACTATATTTCAAGAGGGAAAAGGAACAAAATTCTGATAGATCTCTAGCAATCTAGCTTGGTGATAATATCAGGTATATGTCATCACAGTAGCCAGAGATAAGGGTAGAAACATAACTTTCTGTAATATCCTTTCTCATGAATACTAAAATTGTTTAGTATTCCATGGTTTGTAATAATACATCAATTTATTGATTGATTTTACTCCATGCCCCCCCTTTTCCGTGCATGTCCACTCCAAAAAGGCACCCTTTACTATATACTACATTATTCCTAGTTCATTAAATATTTGAATGAAAGGAGGCAAAGGCCAGGTTGTGAAGGGTCTTGATGCCAGAGTAAGGGGCTTGGATTGGTTCAGGGAGAAGCACTTTGTTCCTGACTGTTGCTCCTTCTGAAAGGTAAGAACAGAAACAGGGTGCAGGGAGAAGTGCAGCTTAAAAGCAGGAAAACCTGTCAGGAAGTTTTTATATTTGTCAAAAGGTGGACAACAAACTGTAATGGAAAAGAGTTATTATAACTCAGACATGATATAGAGGGAGAAGCAATGGCAGTGTACTTCATAACAGCAGTGCCCTTAGAAGAAATTGGCTATTCATGGGCAGGAACTGATTTGGTCACATATGTGGAGAAGTTAAGTTATGAATACATTGAGTACGAGATATTATTAGGGCCCTCAAATAGAGGTGTCTGGCAGATGTCTGAAAATCGAAGACTAAGTTAAGAGAAAATTTAAAAATGGAGATATACGTTTTGATGCCATTTGTATAGCGCTAAGACTCAAAAACCATGGGTTCATTAAGAGAGAGAACATAGAGAGAGAAAAGGTCAAAAAACCCAAAATAAAACTGACATTTAAGAGATAAGGTAGGAAACATAACCAAGTAAGAAAAATTGAAGTGCTCTCTATCAGAGAGATTCCAGAACAAAACTAGGCATAGAATTAGGAAGGCATAGACTTGCAAAATGGACAAGTTGATACCCAAATCACAGGTAGGAAGAGACTTAGGAAAAGTCATTGAATTTGATGAAGGTTTATTGTTGATATTTAAGGATTTCTTTTGAGCCATTGGTACTGATGCCTGACATTTAAGTGATTAAGGAATAAAAGAATGAGTATTGAAGTGAATGCAATAATTGTAAACCACTCCTTTCAAGGGTTAGCAGTGACGCGTGTAGAAAAATAGGAAAACCATCTGAGAGAGCTGTTTGTTGGCAGAGACTAGTGCAAGTATATCTTTGTTAGAATTGCTGCCTGAGATGTTCCACAACTGAATCTATTTCCAGTACAGAAATATATGGCTGCTCTGTCTGGATGCATAGAATCCTGTAATAATAACCTCAAGTTCATGATTTCTATGTTTTTGATAGATACAACCTCTTTCATAAACTTTCTAATGTCTTTGTTCATAATAAAATAATGTTCAAAAGGAACTACCATTCTGATTCTATAGTCAGTGTTCATGTTCTCACAAAATGGTAAAATTTAACAAAATAGATTAATTAATATAGATACCAAGACATCTGACAAATTAAATCTACCATTAAACTCTCTGAAAAAAATAAGGTATATAATTTTCTAACCTCTGTTTTAAAATCAAAAATCACATTCCAATCACACTATAATTCAGTATATTTCAATATACTGTGTTTTTATACTATTGGGTGGCAATTCTCCATGGGTCTTCCATGTGTCTATACATCTTGCAAGTGAGGCACTGGATGCTTGCATACCACCCTTAGAAAACATAGTGTCTCTCTTCAAAGCAAAGGACAGGTTTGCTTTCAGCCTTGGAAGATACAGTGTCTCCCATTGGAGTAAATGGCAATCATGTTTCTTGATTGATCTATAATATTGGCTCTCCTTCATGTTGCCCTGGGGAGAATGGGGCTTAAGGCAACCAGTGCAAAAATAGTGTTACTCTGACTATGGTTATTGCTATAATTAAGAAACTGCACTTTGTCTCTGTTCCAGGAGTCTCATATCTTCTACTCAAGCCCATGAAACAGGGCAGACTAATTAGCTCCCGAGTAGGGTAAATCTCAGACCCTTCCCGGTTTTTGCATATACATTATCGATGCTAATAACATTAACATGAAGTTTAAAAAATTAATAGCATGTATTGTGTACCTAACATGCCAGCTACTATGTTGGAACTCTACATATTCTCATTCATTCAATAAACATTTATTTAGTTTCTTATAATAAGCCAAGAATTATGCTAGGCTGGATGTTAGGAAGTAGTGAACAAAACAAATACCAGTCTTTCCCTCACAAAGTCCATGGTCCATTTAATCCTCACAACAGCCCCACAAGGTAGGAATATTACTCTGAGAAAATTGGAGGTTAGCAAAATTTAATGACTTACCCAAGTCCATGGCAGTCTTTGGTTGAAACTATGTCCAGACTGACTAGGTCAGTATTTTTTTTACCTTACCACGTAATACATTATTAAAATTTTTATTTTCTTATGTATATTTTTAAAATGTATATTATTTTAAACTTACATTTTGTAGAACCTACTTACATATATCTGGCACTTGGCTAATATCTAATAAAACTTTTTAAATTGAATCTTCAGCAGAGAAGTAAACTTTTTTAGTCAAAATATACACTTGTTTGACATAGGCCTATCAATATATTCTCCTATACCACCCTTTCCCAAAGCAGAAAGGATTTGGCCATTTATAATAAATTAGAAGTTAAAACTAGACTTTTTTAAAAAGCCCTTTTCTCTTTCTTTCCTCCAATCAGCATTGGAAACTCTGGACTTTGTTTGTTTGTTTTTTAATTGGTGTTGTTATGAAGTTATAGTCACACTTAAAAATAAAGAATGTTTTTAAGCAGCTTGATGGGCAGACCCACATTAAGGTTAACAGTTCACTTGTACGAAACATGTTTTCTGCTGTTAATTTTTTGACGCAGGGATGCAAAAAAAGAGGCAGTATTGCTTAGTAGTAAAGATCACAGGCTCTGAGGTCATCAGCTAGGCATCGTATGCCCCTTTCCCCTCCACTTACTCAACCTGTGGTCTGGGCAAATTACTTTTCTATTCCTCAGTTTTTTTTTCTGGAAATTTGAATAATAGCAGCACTCGTGGATAAGGCTGTTATGTGGCTTAACTGATTTAATGAACTCAATGCAGTTAGCACAGTGCCTGTCACATAAGGCACAGTAAATGTTAGCAAGATCTGTGACATCATACTGGGGACTCACTGAATAAATGTCTCCGTTAACTTCGTAATTTTTAAAGTTATAATTGTTCAGAGTAACTTGGCTCTGAACTCTGAGCTCCAGAGCAATGGCCGTTGACTTTTCTGACTATTTTTAAGCATAAGATAGGCATGTCAATTCAATAATGATGATGCCTGACTTATAAAAGTAAATGTCACCAGCCTCCACTGTGAGCATTTAAGCAAGGTGAGTGGTCTGAAAGAGAATAAGGCATCAGAAATTTTGTCTCCTATTCCCAGCTCCATTACTGACTTGCTAGGACAGAGTAAATAAATCACAAATAAATAAATAAACAAATCACTTAACCTTTCTGTATTCCAGTTTCAACAAAATGAGAGTGATAAGCTTGTGCTTTTTAAAGGCACTGAAATCTTTGGCTGAAAGGTGCTACAAGAGTGACAAGTGTTATTAACT
This sequence comes from Aethalodelphis obliquidens, assembly GCF_003676395.1. Lineage (NCBI taxonomy): Eukaryota > Metazoa > Chordata > Mammalia > Artiodactyla > Delphinidae > Aethalodelphis > Aethalodelphis obliquidens. The sequence continues at coordinate 19,247,935 of NW_020837957.1, read as the reverse complement.
TTCCAGTATTTCAGTCTCACTTATGCATACTCTGAATGTTTGCTTTTCATCTTGGGAATTAAATACTTCTTTAACACTGATATGTGGTAACTGCAGGAATTAGTGAAATTCGCCAGCTCCTCAGATAAAATCAGAGGACAAATAAGTCAGGCTGTTAATTATGTGAAAGAATAGATTAGGGGAAGGAAGAACAGCTTCAACAGAAATCTCCTGATTATTGTCCCAAGTTCAGGGTTACAACTTTGGAAGGTGAAAGAGGGAGGATGGAGGTTATAGAGATAAAAAGGAGAACCATTCCTGTGTGTTTCTCAGTCATTCTTTCCTTGTTCTCTGCCTAGACTTCTTCGAGACTTTGCATCCTTTGCCCGCACAGTATGTAACCACTTCAATCAGATTCAAGCTGCTGTGTTTTGTATTTTTTAAGTAATTGCTGTTGCTTGATATGTCTCAAAAACCTATTTTATTTCAAAAGCCATATTCTTTGCCTATTAATTTCCTTCTTTATTTATTATTTGTAAACTCATTTTTGAAAGGGCATTCATCCTTTTATATATGTACATACATATACATTTATATATATTTTTGTTGGTTGTAAGAGAGTTAAATAAATACTTATTATTTTGTTATTAATCACCCATCATTATTCTTATTTTCTTAATTATTTTTAAATGACGAACATTTGTAAATTTTTGATAAATTATTGAACTATGTGAAGCATTACCATTTTTGCTCCTGTTCATAAAGCAGGCACAAAAGAGTTATGGTTTGTTGGCCAAATGAGATTTGCTACACTCCTCATAAATCTTTTATTTAATGTGTTTTTGTAGGAAATCAATATTACATTGGTGTAGAATACATATAAAATATAGTTCACAATGCATTTTATAAAATAGGCTTTACTAGAAGTACTTTTAGTGTACATTTTAATGTGACATTTTTATTTGAATGTAGGGTTATATTTTCAACTATATTTGAATGTGACTTTTCCTTGGGATGTGCAAACTCCAACAAATTTGTTTGTTTTATATGCATATATATATATGTGTATATATGGATATAAACAAAAATATATACCCTTTTTTTCGACATTTGCTGCACCTGAATTTTTGTTACATAGTAATTCCCTAAGGAAACATTATAGACACATCAATAGGCCACAGCATGACAATATATATTCAGGTGTTGTACATGTATTAATATTCTTTGAAAGAAATCTTATAGTACTCATGAATTTAATTTTTTTTTTACATAAACCATATAAATATAATGATTAACAATCTGCTGTATTCACTATTCAAGAGATGAGATATAGTATTTTCCTAATTACATAGACCAGTGTGGGAGGATATGACTGCAAAAAGGATTAAGCCATTTGTATCTATTCAATGCTGCTTTATAACAGTAACTAGAAAACTCAGACCTGCTATACTGAATGCTGAGGAATTTGAATATGAGAGTAGTAGACTCTGCCAATCTTGGCTTGAGACAGCAGACTCAACTAATTGTCTATCAGCAGAGATTTAGCTGTATCATCTGTCTACAATCTTGTTATTGATGGGAGCATTTAAAATCTGATGAAAATTACAGTTTAATAATCAGGACTTGGAATACCCACCTGGTAGATACTTACATTCTATTTTTTTTTCCCCCACTCATTTTTAGGGAAGAGGAAAAGAAGTCAAGTTTCCCAAACTTAAAATATAGACTTTCCTTAAAAGAATATTTTGAAATCAGATTTTATAAATATTTTATCAAAGACAGGCTTAAATTTTGTTTCTACTGTTGTTCTTTTGCTTTGTTTTGTCTTACAATTTCCACGAACATCACTGATCCTACATTTTGTATCCTACTGTTAGTGTTCAAGACAGTGGTTCAGTGGTTAGGGTTGTGTTTCTGAAGCTTTTTTTTTTTTTTAATTAAAGGATAGTTGATTTACAATGTTGTGTTCATTTCAAGTGTACAGCAAAGTGATTCAGTTATATATACATATATTTTATTTCAGATTCTTTTTCCTTGTAGGTTATTACAAAATATTGAGTATAGTTCCCTGTGCTATACAGTAGGTCCTTGTTTGCTATCTTTTTTATATACAGTAGTGTGGATATGTTAATCCCAAACAAATCCCAAAAGCTATCTTTTGATTGCTGCTCCACTTCCCTCTCTGTCTAGATTCTGCTGCATAATGCTTATTGGATACAGTGTTTTAAAATATTAACTAAATGTAAATATGTCTAATATAGTACATAAATTTAAGTATGATCATTCAGATGTGTTTTAAAAGGATGATTTGTGCAGCAGAAACTCTACTAAAGAAAAATCTGTGTCCAAAAATAGTATATTTCATTATCTGTTCAGGAAGAAAATAAATATTTCATATTTGAAGGAAAGGATTAAGACCATCCAAAATAGTATATAATAAATAAGGGTCTGTGGATGAGCTGAGTGCAAAATCAATCACTTCCTGGTTGCCAGGTTTGATGAAGTAGATATTTAATAATTTGGGACATTTACATTCACTCACCACTCAAATGACTTTGCAGAGAGTTTCCTAAGATTAGTATGGCACTTCTGTAAGTTGACAGTTCAATGCACAGAAAGAATCACTTAAATGGTCCTCCATTCTTCCCTGAAGCGAAATTTGCTGTGAGCATATGTAACAGTCTGTACTCCTGCGTGAATACCAATTGGTGTCGTTAGATGCCTGGAGTCTTGAGTTGCATTTTCGAGGCATGATTTTCAGCTGGAACAGACTGGTATGTACCATTGTCAGATCTTCACTGTGGGTTTCATAGTTTGATATTGACTAAGTGATTGGTTTCGTTCTGGGAACTTCCCTGGTATTCTTATCTATTCGGAGAAAGACTAAAGCTTTTCTTTTCTTTGTTTGTTTCATCTGGGACTGAACTTTTGAGAATCTCTTAGAGTTGGAAATGAAGAATCAGAAGAAACAGCAATACAAAAAGAAGGGTGGAACAAAAAAGCATAAAGTAGATTCTAAGACTTCATTCAGATGTTCAAAGTACTAATCAGAATGAATTATTCCCAGTAACTGAGAACCATAAAATGTACTCCTGAGAATACCAAGGTTTCTGTTTCCATACCATTTGTCTTTGGGCAATATGTTTGTATATTCTATACCCTTTAAATAACAATGATGACATAGGTTTAGAATGAGGTCTGTATTTGAGTTCCTGAGTTAATATTTGTAACTATGAAACCTTAGATAATCACTTTCCTTATTTTTACCCTATTTTTCTTATTTCTCTGTGCTAATATATCCACAAATGATATCTAAATGGTAAAATGTCCCATAAATATAAATTGTCAGAATTAGTATGTTATTGCCTGGTTCCTGGAAGCCCCAGTAGAGTTTTATTTTTTACTTTCTAATACATTTTAATTGTTTCTATAATTTCCTACATTTATTTATAGGAAATACCAACCATAAAAAGTACAAAAAGTTAATCTTTGATTAGACAACTTTTTGGTAATGTAAGAAATATAATTGAGAGATTTTAGAATTTGTGAAATTAAGTAAATTCTTTGGCTAATGAAAATATATTAGCCTAATTATATCTTAAAACAGATAAGAGAAGAAACCATCCTAAGTCTTTCATAGAGAAAAGCCACTTTAGCTTGTCTGTACCTTCAATGGATATTTTAAAAAATATGTTTAAGATCTAGAAGACACTTCCCTCAAATTACAACTTTTTTTTTTAAAGGTGAAATTTCAGTTTTCAGTTATCCGTAGAGTTATCAGTATATAATGGAAAACTCAAGTTGTCAGCTCATAGGCAATTGTTAAATTTACTGCTAATCATCCACCTGATTCAGATAAGAAGGATGCTATGCTTGTTAATATCTTGTTTTAAGATTTTATTGTGTATCTCAGGAGATTGATGAGAGAAAATGATGTGACTGATATTAGCCTTGTTGTAACATATATATGTTATATATATTTAATATATATAACATATATAACATATAACAAGATATATAACATGTGTGTGTGTTTGTATATATACACGTGTGTATATATATATATATTTTTTCCTCTTCCAAACATGATAGGGTCTGAAATGAATTCTGAATTCTTCAAATTTTATGTCCAATCATTTCTTTCTATACTATCATTGTACTGAGTAAGTATGTATTTTTAAAATGCTATCAACTCCTTTTTCTATTTGGTTTGCATGCTCTTGTTATAAATTGTATATTGATCAGACATCTAAAATTCTTCAGAATTGAAGGTGATAATTAAGAGGTCATGATGCTGGATTTATAATTTTCCATTAGAAAATATGGCCTAGTAATGGGATTCTTCAAGAATTATTTGACTTTTTAAGTATAAGGTAACTTAGGCTATTTTGAGGAAGTCTACTATTCACTATTATTTCCTTCATCAAGAAAAGTGAATAATCTTGACAAAGAGTTAAAGTGCGCGGCCATTGAATTTTAAACTGGATTAAATCTTACTATTGGTTATAAAAGAGAAAAGCTTTTGAAAGGTAGTAAGCTTGCTATATCTTAAAACATGTCCATGAGAAAATTTTAGTTGACAAATAAAATGTTCATTGTGAAACTTGTTTGTAATAGATACAAGTTAATTATTATGACATGAGTTGGAGATCAGCAGGAGCTGGGATAATTGATGTCAGATGAATGTGGAAACTCCCTAGAATGAGCTCAGTCCCAGATGAAGTGACAATTGGAGAAATTTAAAAGCTGTTGTGATGCATGTACTTGTCCCCTGATGAAAGCCGATTGATTCCAAAAGTTGACATTAAGTAAGTGGAGGAAAAAAATCTATAAAGATCCTTTTACAACACTTTGAATGGAAGCAGGCTATTTTCTATCCTTAAGGTATGAAGAATGCCATTTGTTTGGGTGGATATTTTGCAACTATTCATTAAAGGGTCCATTGAGCTTTACATTCTCCACCTCCCAACTCTTGTAATTGTTTCATATCCCACGATACAAAGTGCAATTTGTTCTTTTGTTTTTTGATTGTCTTCTCTTCATAGGAAAGTAGAAGCATATGCATTTTAGATTCTTTTGTTTCATTACACACCAAATTAAGATTTCTTCCACTAGCCTGGTTTTGATATTTCATTAATTCTAGGAATAGCAATGGGGTGCCAAAGAATGGGGCGCCAAAATGCAGAAGGCAAAGCCAAATCTGTCTCCTGCTTTTGTTCTCAACATTGGATCCATTAACTGTGAAAGGAAACATCTCCATTGAATTGAAACAGGAGATTTTTAGCTCTTTATTTATCCAGTCCCATTTACAAAGTCTTTATTGATTCACTGTCACAGATTCGTTCCTATGCTTATAGTTCCAATAGACAAATGGGCAGAGGTTATATATATCACAAACTCTCCAACAATTATTTTTATACTCGGAATTAAGGGATCTGAGTAGATCGAAGAATTGATGCTCTGCCTTTCTGATCTTTTGATTTAAAATGTGTACCACACTAACTTTTGTGTTATTTCATGTAAGCATGTTAGCTTCTTCAACCTGACTAGTTTGACAATGCTTCATGAAGAATGTCAAAGGCAGTGATGAGAATTGAAGAAAATATATATCCATTAGACCATCTTTCTCACAAAAAAGGAAAATCAACAACCAAAAAGACATTCATCATGATCTCAGTTCATTCAAAATCTCTCCAGTGTTTATTCTCAATGCCTTTTTGTCTCTCAGTTTTTAATACTCAAATAACTTCTGAGCTTGTCTTTTATTTACACACTATTTCACCTTTCAAGAGAATTTAGTGTCACTCTCAGAACACTAGAGAGTCTGCTATTGAGTCTGGAAACTCAGCTTACTAAATCTTGTTGACTGTTCACTCTTTTTCACGATTCTCTTTTTGGCTCAGGTCTCAAACCCTATTACAACTTCCAGAGATGGTCCAGTATTATTTTGGGTTACTTTTGTCTTAATAGTACTTTGTTTTAATAGATAATAATAGCAGCATTTCATTGCTAGCACCTGGCAAAATTTTGTTAAATATATATATTACTGCAGGGATTTGTTATAAAAGGAATTAGTCTTGAGTTTCTGCAAATTATTTCATCATGACCCTAGTCTTTTCTAAACAATAAAACATACATATTTACTCACATGTCTATACATAATTGAATCATCTCATAGTCTTGCTCAAGTCCCTGCACTGCTAGAAACATTCCATGATATTCTTTTATCCTTAACTCATGACCATGTACTTTATGACCTTCCTTGCTTCACATCTTCACCTCCTTCTTAGGAAAAAAAAGAAACCCTTTGTTGAAAGCTGCTGCTGTTCTAAGAGTCAGCTCCCTCCACCTGGGACCTCCCCATTAAAAAAGGCTTTACATTGCCTACAGGCTGCCAATTAGTCGTCTGCCATAACTGTGGCTGCTTTTTTAGAGAAACTTTTTTTGTGTTATCTATTGTGTTAACTTACATGTTAAAGCTATAGGGTTTTGACCCACAAATTCCTAAAACTTTGCTACAGAAAAAGAAATATATCATAATATTATGAAATAAATATACTTAAAAGGAATATGATATATTTCAACATATAGTAACATCTCATTTATCCAATTTATTTGATAAAATAAAGTGTCTTCTATAAATAAATTTTCCAGATAACAAAGGCACTCACTATTTATATACCCATTTTTAGTACATAAATTTGATTAAAATGCTATTAAATAAATGGCATGTTTTCTTATACTAGCAAAGTATGGCCAACATGATTTAACATTTCTGTAATGACTTGAAGGTCTTTATAAAAATCAATTGTTCTGTTCTGTATTATCCTTGAAACCTGCCTTGTGTGCCCTTATATTAAATGCCTGCACTGTTGAAGTTTTACTGTTTACTGTTTGTTTTGGTTTTGTGTGGTTCTTCTTTGTTAGCTATCTGTTCTCCTTTGCTAACATTATGCCAATTCACAAAAGGCCAGAAATGTCTGTACAAATTAGCACCAAAGATCCATGATGGGAATTACAATTTGAGAAAACTTTGAGAACACTATTGTCTTTATTTCATCACCTTTTTCTATTTATTTTATTCAGATTCTTCTGTCTTTGTTCCATTCAGAGGGATTAAAATAAGGGGGGAGGAACAGAGAAAGTTGTGATTGTACCTGAACCATGCTGAACAAGGCAGAAAAACAGCTTCTCCGTCTGGGGGCAAAGAATGGATAGCTAAAGATGTGGTTCCTTACTTGTTTGGCACCACTAGGGAGTGCAAATGTATTTTCTTAGAAACTTAGAAAACTACCCCATTGCAAGGTGTCTCCCCATAGAATATAAAGCACTCGAGGACAGAAGCTCTGTCTTTTCACCAACAATTAGATATTTGTGGGCTGATTTACTGACTGGCTGACTGACTGACAAGATGGCAGAAGCATACTAATGTATTAATAAGGACAAAGGCAGATTGGCAAATATCCCTTTGGCAAAAATAAGACCTTAGCTCCTCATTTTCTACATAAGCTACTAAAAGAGTCCTGAAAATGGTTGACAACAAACATGCTCTCTATTTCAGTTAAGAAATAAGAATATCAAGGCCACTTCCTCCATTTGAGGGGGAAAAAAATCCCTAAAATATGGATAAAATGTCAATCAAAACTTTTTCTGTGTATGCTATGGTAACATGAACAATATTGCTCTATTGCTTTTTTTATTTTTAAACACAACTAGATTTGGTAGTTTGGCAGTATTTCTTTTTTCCCTTCTTTTCTTTACTTTCTTTTTTTTTTTTTTTTTTCCTTTAACAAAGACAGCACCTTCAAACTCTTTTCATAGAAGGCCGGAAATCCTGCCAGGTTAAAAAAAAAAAAATGTTATTGAAAACCTTTCTCCCCTTATAGGCCCATTTTGACAGGAAATCTTTGAGAGGCAACAGCAATGAAGTACCCAGAGATTTCATCTGTCTTCTTTTGCTTCAGGAAATGCTGAGCACAAGGCTCTCTATTAGGCAAATAGAAGGAGTACCAAATCCCCTTAACAATCATCTTCAGCCTTCTCCTGGGTTGACAGCTCTCTGTGTCCTAGACTGTCAGACAGGCCCAGGATCATATTACTGGGATCACTGTAAAAGTTTCTGACAGCATCACAAAAAACATTATATTGTCTCTGTTGGTTATCTGGCACCATAAATCTTGCTAATCAGAATTAAATTTACTATACCAGGAAGGCATTAATTTGCAATAGTTTTGCTTTTTTTTTCTCAATGGTTTTGACATAAAGTTTCTGTCTGTGTGTTTACCTCTGTCATCTTGAGTGGTTGGTTAAATTTCAGCAGTCATTAGCTGCTATATTATAATATCCAATAGGATAACAGTGTTTTGTTTTGACAGACATCAAATCTAAATTTTAAATAATACTTTCAGAAATCAAAATGCAAGCTTGTAGCAATACTACAGAAGTCTAAGCAGATGTCCTTTAAAAAATAATTAAGATTAGGTAAAATGGGTAAAATTCATACTGGAAGTTTAAAAAAATCTTTTATTTCATAGTTTTAGTCAGACATATTTCTTTTAGTTTACATTTGTTTATCAATTTTCTGTTAGTTCATAACTATTTTTAATTAACACATTGCCTAGAAACTTTGCACGAATAACAAAAATAAGCTTGAATTTAGAAGTGTAAATCAATTTGTGAATAATTTTAACAAAAAATTTTTATAAAGTTCTATGTATGTTTATCATATACTGTGTGTGAATTAACCATATTGTAGATCTACACATCAATTAAATAATAGCCTATCTCCAAGAAAATAGAGGCAAGGGAAAGGAGATATAATTTCTAAAGTATTCCCTAGAGTAAATTAGATGGCAATTCTGTGATTTTCAGTGCATTTGTGATGAGAAAACAAGTTGTAAAAAGGATGATTGCTGTTGTTTAACAGTAGGCTTCATGTAATTCACATCATCTAGGCTTATATTTTGGCAATTAACATTCAAAAACAATAATCAGAACAATAGTTGCAAACGGATTAATAAGAATAGTACTCTGAAGGCAAGCAATGAAAAGGGTTTCCTAATCGGCCCTCAGCCCCTAGTCCTATGCTCCACAAGCCCAGCCATCAAACAGCTGTCCCTGCATGATATTCTTAAAAGGCAAGATGTATTAAGTCATTCCTTTATCTAAAACACTTCAAAAATTTCTGATCCATAAAATGAACACACACACTTCTCACAATGGCTTATAAGACTCTCCTTTATCTGGCTCGTGCCTTTCTCTCTGTGCTCATCATCTCAACTTAATTATCTCCATTATCGTGGTTTATTCACTAAAGTTTACCAAATCCCTCCTGAGTACAGTGACTCGAATATATTGTTATTAACTAAATGGTTAATATAAGTAGATTGCAGTTATAATGAATATTTCGGTTGCCCTTTTAGTATTCATGCTTCCATTTCTCCTTCCTCAAAGACTTTTTTTTATTTTTTTATTTTTTATTTTTTTGGCTGCATTGGGTCTTCGTTGCTGTGTGCGTCTTTCTCTAGTTGCGGCGAGCGGAGGATGTGGTGCATGGTCTTCTCATTGCAGTGGCTTCTCTTGTTGCGGAGCTCAGACTCTAGTCTCGTGAGCTTCAGTAGTCGTGGCACGTGGGCTCAGTAGTTGTGGTGCAAGGGCTTAGTTGCTACACAGCATGTGTGATCTTCGTGGACCAGGGCTCGAACCCAGGTTGCCTGCATTGGCAGGCGGATTCTTAACCACTGCACAACCAGGGAAGCCCTCAAAGACTTTCAAATTTGTTCAGATATCCTCTCTTCCCCCACACAGCCTTTGGGATGCACTGGAAGTTTTTCCCTGGTTACAGAGGCAGGTTTCTCTCATCTATGCAAATTAGAGCACCCCTGTCAGATTAGGAGTGGGCTTGTGATGTGACAAGAGATTTTTTGGGCCAATGAAATACGAGGAGAGGTTTGTTGGGGGGAATTTTTTTTTTTGGACCGCTGAAAGTGCTCCCAAGAGTGACTGACTTTCTGCTCTTCCTAGTGCTTCTGACTCTGATTACTATCTTTATTTGCAAAATGGTTCAAGAGTCAGATAGAGTGGAACATTCTACAATGCAGAATGATGAACATTAGATGTTGCTTTTAGAGTTAAGCCCATGCTTAAAAATCATGAATTTTTATATGACTTCTGAATATTTGAAAATAACTAAAGAATTTTCAGAATTATATATTAGAAAATCTGAAATATAAACTATAATTAATATTAATAAATGCCCTTTCACCTACAAAACTGAATAAAATTATACTTCTTCAGCATAATTAAAAAGTGCCAGCAGTTAACTTCCAGTTCAGGAAGGTGAATGTGGCATGAGTATCGTTTCTTTTCATTCACCCATGTCTCTGCTGTAATGCTAGTGGAGGAATGATAAAAGACACCATCCAACTACAACAAAAAGAAAGCAAAGGCTGACAGCCCCGAGATGAATTTTCCATATATTTCAGGAAGGTGTGAGGCTAATGGAAGCTATGACTGATAAAGCAGAGAGGGGATGCTGAAGCCTGAAGTACACTCAGAGAAACAGTGCTGGGGTACAGACCTGGTACCCCCAGAACCCAGAACCCCAGCCAGGCTTCAGGCACAAGGGGGTTACTGTGAAAGAGAGAATGTAATAGCCGGAGTTGGGGCTGAGATGGGGTTTAATTAAAGATCCGTTTATAGAACAAATGAATCCTTTACTTCTTTCCCCCCAGGTCTGTCTGTCTCTCTTTCTCTCACACACAGAGAGACACATAATTTGTTTGGAGAAAATGAATCACTGATGATAACTGATCAACCTGAGAGTCAAACACTACAAGTACCACAGTGTCATGGTCACTGTCCACCCACAGCCCTGGTATTGCAACATGCCAGTGGACAAGCTGCCCACTGTGCACAGTATTTCCAAACACGCTTACGGTTGCTTCTTTCTTAAATATGCATTTATTTTACCAGAACTACCAGTCATTTGAAGAAAACCTGTAGTGTAAAGAGAGAGACCAAAATAAAAATGGGAAAATGTACCCCAAAGGAAAAAGAATTTTCTTCTGTTAAAATTCTCTCTCAGATAGGAAATGTAAAAAAAATAATGTCTCACATACTCTGAGAAAGTTAAGGTACTACATCCATAAAAGAAAAATAAATTACTATGAAAAACGATACACAAGACAAAAAGAACCCTTCAAAACTAAAACTGTGACTAACTCCCAAAAGAAATCCACAAAATTGCAAAAATACAAAGCAAGAAAGTCAATTAAAATTTAAAATGAAAAGACAAGACAATGGGAAATACTGAGACATGAATGTTCTAGCCAATACTAGGCCTAGTATCCAAGTATTAGGAGTTCTAGAATTTGAAAAAGAAATAAATAAATAGAAGGAAATCAATTATCATACAAACAGTAAATGAAACTATCTCAAAACAGAAGAAATGCAAGGCCCAGAGAATGTTGATCATGGGAAAAATTATAAATATAAACAAATAATAACTTTAAACAAATTAAAAATAAACTAAATATATCATCGTAAAAATTCAGGATACCAAAAATAAAGAGAAGCCTCTGAAAATTTCCAGAAAGAAAAGAAGGAAAGAAGAAAGAAAAAGGAAGGAAATAAAATATTTCTTTAATTTAAAAAAGGACAAAAATCAGACTGGTATCAGACATTATCAAGTAATATCTGATGCTAAAATATAATGGAGAAATGCCTTTAAAATTATGAGGAAAATTAATTTAAACCTAGAAATTCAATATTAAATGAAATTATCAAATCACATATAAGGACAAAAGAAAGACTTTTAGGCACCTTTGTGTCCCATGAATAATTTCTTAGAAAGTTAATGCTAGATGTTCTACAGCATAGTAAGGAATTAAGTGAAGAATGAAGTCATGAGTCCAATAAGAGGCAGATCTAAATCAACAGCTTTTATGAGGGGGTATCTCAGGGTGGTGGATAGCTAATAGTCCTAGATTAATTAGTACAAGGAGGGCTTCAAGGGAAAAATCTCCATGGAGAAACAAATTGGCAGGGAGGAGAGGAGGGATTAGTCAACTTATAGTGTGCACACTTAAGGACATAATGAACAGAGGGAAAAAAAAAAGAAAGAAAAAGTAAAATATATTTGTTGGTAGGGGTGGGTAAAAGGATCAGAAAATTCATAAATATCAAAATATTAAACAAGAAACACAATGCACATCACCTATCGATGCAAAGAACAATATTGACCACTATGCCCCAACACCTAGAGCAGTGTTTAGCACAAAGGAAACATGCTGTTTAAGAACATGGGGAAGGAAGAAAGAGAGGGAGAGAGGGAGGGGGGAAGGAGAGAGGAATGGAGGAAGGGAAGGGTCATGATAATGAAAACACTGTACATTGATTTTCAACTCAAATTCAATTTATGGCAAAATACAATAACCATAAAGTTACTAAGTTAAACGTAAAATTTACCAACCTAAACAATGTAAAAGTACATAAACAGGTAGATAGATACTAAGAGTTTAAGGGACATTTAAGAACAGTGAGATCCTTATATTGTCAGACATCAAGATATTCTCCCTTTAGTTGACAAAATAAGTAAAGATGATATAAGTAATAACTTTAAAATATAGTGAAAACTCAAACTACTGATCTGAATACTCTAAATTTTTATGTGTCATAGTAGGAATGTGATAGATAATGTTTACATTTTAAAGATCTGGAACAGTACAATTAGCAAATTATATAAAAGTAAGAAAACAACCAGAAGTCTAAAAAACAAAAATGATTAAAAGAGGTTACCTAGGGAGTAGACCTGGGGGTGAAGAGAGGTGGGGCAAAGAACTGTTGTTTCTCATTAAATCTTCTCAATTATTATATGTTTTACCTATATGCAGATAAGTTTGTTTTTTTTTAAGTTAGGTGAAAGTTCTATTTTAATTTTCTACACGGATTTCAGTAATGAGAAATTCTAGTTAAATACCTCTTTTTCTATTTTGCCTTTTTAAATTAACAATTGCTATGCTACACTTCAAATTAAAAGTAGCTAAGCATTAGGAAATTACTATATGGGTTAGGACTTTTGGTTGTAAGCAAAAGAGATTGAGGTTGGATGAATAAACATAGAAGGAATTTATTGGAAGAACACCGGACTGATAAACTAATGTATTCAAAGAAAAATGTGATATACCTGGCCTAAGAAATGTCAGAAGTTACAATATCTCAGACGGTGTGAGGAGCTCACTGAGTCTGTTTGAACACTTCTATTAGAAAAACTTAGCTCCACCCCCCTGCCATCCCTGTATCATTTTACTCTTGATTCACAGTCTTGGGAGATGAAAGTGTAAATGGACTACGTTGAATCATATATGTATCCAGTGGGGAGGGTGAGATGGAGTGAGGGAGATAAAATAATGGTTGCACCAGGACTGTGTGTTACAGGGAAGTAAAAGTAAAGTAACATAACAAAAGTAAAGTAAAATTGGTTTTATTACCAAAAGATGGTGACAAGATTTTGCATAGGCAAAAACAATTGTTCATCACATTAACCTTAAATTTTAATTGTCCTACTTCCAGGGCTTTGTCCATGGTGAAACATACAGAATGTTTTCTGAGCTAAGAAACCAACTGACCAACCAAAAACTACTGTGTACATAATACAAAAATAGAAAAGCATCCTGCCAATTCTACCTCCAAAACATCTCCCATCTCTTCATTTCCCTGTATCTCTGGAGTCCACCATCATTTTTCATCTCATCTTATAAAACAACCCACTAATTTTTCCTCCCTGCTTATACTCTTGGCCTAACCTCCTCATGCTACATTGTCTACAAAGTTACTGGAATTATAATTTTGAAACAAAGATCACATCTCTCTCCTCAATTACCTTATCTTTTCCCTTAGAGAAACAGCCAGACTCTTCAGCCCCACACTGTTCTTCCCTCCCACCTCTGCACCTTTCTCACTTCTGGGCTCTTGTATTTGCAGCTCCATCTGCCCAGAATGCAGTTCTTCCAAGGCTCCCTGTGAGTGGCTCATTCTCACCCTTCTGCATGAAGTATTCCCCATTCTCAGGTACTCTCTGCTACATGACCCCATGAATTTCATTCATAGTACCTGTCTGGACTTGATGTTTTCTTTCTTACTAACTTGCATCCTGTCTCCCTAGGCCCCATAAGAGCTACAAACTGGAAGAGGTCCCAAGCCTTCTCATGCTTGTTGACCACTGAATCTCCAGTGCTTATAATTGAGCCTGCCATTTACTAGGTACACAAAAAACAAAACAACACAAAACAAAAGAAACTTATTGAACAACAAATGAATGTGCAAACTCAGTCAAAAAGTGAAGGAGTTTATCTTCAAACTGCAAACCTGTGCTTATTAATAAATAACAAAAAGCAGTTAACCGTGTGTTAATGAATTGACCTGTAATGCTTTGGATGCCACACTGTTGATATTATCCACTTTCTATACGTACCAAGTCTTGAATTTGGGGAACTACGTTTCCCAAAAGCCCTTGCCAGCAGTAGTCCAGGTTAGTTCCTCTAAAGAGGACCACTCCCAAGAGATCTGGAAGTAAGAACACAGTCAGAAGCCATACTATTGCTTCTCTGGCTGTGGTTGACAGATGTATGAATTTTCACACATGTAATTTTGCAAAAGCTTCTGTGTGTTTGGATTTGAATCTGCCTCATTTCAGGAAGCAACTGTGATCATCACTGGCAATTTCATGAAGCTCCTGCAGTTTTCCAACTCTCTGAATGAATGCTTAGTTGCAAATTGACAATTATCGGCATCTTCAACTGACTCGTACTCTTCAGTCATTATAGTACTTTTTGTTTTTAATTTCTATTTTAAAACAGTTTTGAACTTCCAGAAAGTTGTAAAAATAGTATAGCAAATGCCTATACACTCTTTACCTAGAGTTCTCTTCCAAGCTTCACCAAAATCCCCAGTAATGCCTTTTTTTGGCAAAAAAAAAAAAAAAAATATATATATATGTATATATATATACATATATATATATGCTTTGCATCTGGTTATCTTTCCAGTCTCTTTCAATCTGGAGCAGGACCTCAGTCTTTCATTTCAATACCTTGATGTTTTTAAAGATTATTGGTCAACAATTGTGTATAGAATGTTCCTCAATTAGATTTGTCTGATGTTTCTTCATGATTAGACCCGGGTTATGCAATTTTGGCAGGAATAGCACAGAAGTGACGCAGTGTTCTTCTCATTACATTCTATCTGGTAGCATTCACTGTTGATTTGTCCCATTACTGGTGGTTTAAATTTTGATCACTAGACTAAGATTGTGAATACCACGATTCTCCACTGTATTTTTTTTTACCTTGTTAAATAAGTGTTTTCTGTAGAAATATTTGACAGTGGATTACTACCCCTTTTCCCATTGCACTTTCACCGAAAAGTTTTAGAATTCATTGATATTCCTTGTCTAAATAAGTACTATGATGATTGCAAAATGGTGATTTTTCTAATTCAATCATTCCTTCTACATTTATTAGTGGACATTACTATAAGGAACAGCTTTTTATTCTCCTCATTTATTTAGCCATATGGATTCAAGGATTTCTATTTTATTCAGTGGATTAAAATCCATTACAGTCGTCCCTTGGTATCCAAGGTGGGTTGGTTTCAGGACCCTCTGCAGAAACCAGAATCCATGGATGTTCAAGTCCCTTATATAAAATGGCATAGTATTTTCATATAACCTAGGTATATCCTCTGTACACTTTTAATCATCTCTAGATTACTTATACTACCTAATATGTAATGCTATGTAAATAGTTTTTTTGGTTTTTTGGCCATACTGAGCAGCTTGTAGGATCTCAGTTCCCCAGCCAGGGATTGAACCTGGGCCCTTGGCAGTGAAAGCTTGGAGTCTTAAACACTGGACTGCCAGGGAATTCCCATAAATAGTTTTATATACAACATAAATGTTTTGTAGATAGTTGACAGTACATGGCAAATTCACGTTTTCATTTTTGGAATTTTCTGGAATTTTTTTTCAAATATTTTCAATCCACAGTTGGTTGAATCCATGGATTCAGAACCTGTGGACATGGAGGGCTAACTGTACTATTATTATTTTCTTTTGTGCTTATACTTCTTAGATTTTGCCAGTGGGAGGCCCTTCAATTTAGCTTTTTGTCCGTTTGACTTGCCTTCAAAACTCGTTCATTCTTTGATTATTTCATTACTTTTTATATACTTCATTATTTCCAGGGACATATTGTAGTTTTCCAAATCCAGCCCTAGAATCTGCCATTTCTCCAGGAGCCCAAGTTTATTTTAGTGAAGAGTTGTAATTAGGAACCAAGATCTGAGTGCCGGAAGTACTCATTGCTTCTGGGGTGTTGCTGCATCCAGAACCATGAATTGAACTGAGCTTTGAAGTCTATATATGTGTATGTATATACACATCATGCCACACACACACTCACACACCCACACATACTTTATATTTTTACATATCTGTCAATCATCTATCCATTATTTATTTACCTATCATCTATCTACCATCTATTTATATATCTCTCCCTCTGTCTTAAAAACCATGAGTGTACCCCAATATCCCCAATTTCAATCTAACACCACAGATTTTACTTCAGCTTTCTTCGTTTCAATATTTGTACCTTCCTCCCCCTTCAGCGAGAAACCTGCTCCCATTATTCTCGATACATTTACTTAGTTGCTCAGTTCCCACACTTAGTTGCTCAGTTCCCACACTGTAGCTAATTACTGGGACTGCCAGACTATACTTACTGCCTTTCTGCAAAACATCAACTTTGTGTAGGCTGCCATTACTGACTGCTCCTTGGACATTCCTGCTATCCTGCTCCAACATGCTGTCTTCATGGGAACCTTGTGCAAACTGTCCTCACTGGCAGCCATCAGACTACTCTAACTTCCTGTAACATGATACCATCCTCCAACATGTAAACATCACTGCCCTTGCCTAATACCTTTTAGAGGAAGAAGCAAAGAGGCAGACAGTCTCCAGTGCATGTTCATAACTCTAATATTATGCGGAATATTAGATTCTGCGGAACACATCAAGAGTGGGTTTTGGTTCCTTAATCAAAAGCTAACCATTATACTTTGCTATATAAATGTCTGTGCAAAAACTTTCTAGTGCATTGTGATTTTATTTACAAAATAAGTAAAACTGTTCATGAACATCAAAATTAGAAAAAACTATATACCTCAATAAAAGGAAAAGATCATGACTAAAATTATAATCTGAAAATGGAAAATTTATGAAATTTTAAATTTATATTTGAATAATTCTCATTATAAGTATTGCTATTACTAACCTAGCAGATATTCAAAACATTTTGGTATGCATTTTTCACTTAAAGTACTCAGTTAAAGCTTAGGATTTTATCCTGCTAAGCTGATTCAAGGTCATTTGCTATATAAGAAAATGTCAGACTGTTTTAACTGTTAAAGATATATCAAAAATATCAAGTGCTAGCAAATATCAGATGGCAAATTTTTGATTATTATTTTACTGAATAACTTTTTTTTTTAATCATTGAATGAATGCTGAATTTTGTTTCCAGGGAATGGTGTCAAAGAATAAAAGTTTCTGCAAAAAGCAGAATGTGACGACATTAAAGAACACGTTCATTATCTGCATGTCAGAACAGAATTTAACTAGCTTGAGGCACAAGCTATACTATGTGTGAAAGAAAGCCTTTTCCCAATCCTGCACTTATAACCTTCTATCTGTTCATCTTGTGCCACATGGCAGGTGAAAAATGAAACCTGAGAAAAAACAAACTTATGCTTTGAAATATTTCTGCTAAGTGAAGTTTTTTTCATCTGAAATATTTGCTCTCAAGGAAAATGGCCCCCAGCAATGCCTCCATATCTCTCTCCCACGGTTTTAAAATCCTTGGGATTTTAAAGTGATAAAATTAGAAAAAAATCTAGGCACCCCATTGACACAGTGATTTGAAAAATACATGTCTTGTTCTTTATAAAATAAAATACAGAAATGAATAAAAGCTTCAGAAAAAGTACTTTTAGCTTTCTCAGTCCTACTATGTATAAGACAAATTAAGAACTACAAAAATGCTTGACTTAACGTGTACTGCCTATCTTATTTTTATACTTGAATTTATTGTTAGTTTACCTGTTGCTAACTACCATCATGAATATCAAGTCAAAAAAAAAAAAAAATCTCAGTGCCAAATTTCAGTTAGTATAATTCCAAGTGTTTAGGAGCTACAGAATGAAAATAAATAATGAAAATAAATAAGCTGAGGAAATCTGAGTTCTTCAATTCAATAAATATCAATACCTATGTACCTTGATAGGTATTAAAATAACTACGAAATGAATCTGGAAATAGTATAATCTGGAGCCTCAAATGTTTTCAGTCAATAATTGGAGATTATTGGAAGTCAGTGTAACACAAACTAGCAACTTTTATAAGTGTCACAAAATTTCCTCTCAGCGGCAGGAGAAGTTGTATTTCCTCTCATTGCATCTCTATCTTTGAACTTGGATTGGCACCTTAATATAGAATATATATGGCCACTGGGAAATTTCAGGGCACAAAAAGCACTTAAAACATTTGAGATTTAGGGATGATATTCTAAAATACTGTGGAAGAGTCGTAGAGCAATTCTTCCCAAACCATGCTCAAAGGGGAATGCAGCTGATGCTGGGAGGGTGAAAAAAAGAAAAGTATTTCATGGTCAGTGAATTTGGGAAATGCTGGGTTTATTACATTTTTTTTTAATGAAGTTTTTTTTGTTTGTTTTCTTCTGTAGAACTTCTCTCTATATCAGACATTTCCAAGAGAGGACTGTAATATGCTGGGTCAGATTTTGGGGAATTCTATGCAAATGAAAATAGGCAGAAATAGCAAGCAAAACAACCTAAAATAAAAATTCATTTAACTGCTTTGATTTCCTGTGTTCTTTTTAAACATCTAACTCAAATGTTGCTTGTAGCTGAGCCAGTATCAATCCATGTTTTCTGTTGCCACATTTAAACACTGGAAACAAATGCATCAAAATGCTTGGTATCTTTTTATCCCTTACAGATGTCCTTGCTCCCTGGTAAAGAAACCATTGGAATGTTGCCATTTTAATTAGGCTTAGCTACCAAAAAGCCTTAATCTGTCATTGAGATGTATATTTGCCTGTTTTATTAGAGCTTGGGGGAGGTGGAAAGGAGGTTTTAAGTTTATAGAAATTATGTAATCATACAAACTTATTCCAAGATAAGTTTTGTAACTTAGAGTGAATTTGAAATATAATTGATGACTTTGAGGCTGTTGCCAAAATAAAGAACAGTTGTTTATGCTATTTTTAATAAGCAGAATTTTATCTATCATTATTAAAGTGATTATTTCTTGGAACCGTGTCAGGTCGTATAATTTTTCATGTTAAAAAGAATCTCCCAGTCATATACCAGATACTTTTATTAGCATAAATATCACCAGCCATTAATTAACGAGAAATCAGATTGAGAAAACAGCTTTTATAAGAGTGCTATTAGCTTGCTATAAGATAATGTATCTCTGATTTTTAAGTAAATGATGGTAAGAACATTTGATCTTATTTAAATATACCTTTTTCTTGCACGATTTCTTAAGAATAAATTTTGAATATATTGTCAGAATTATCCTGTGTTTACATTTTTTTTTTTTGGTGCTGCATTTTGTTTAATATAATAAATATTTATTCAAAAGTAAAAGAACATGGAAAGGGAAATATGGACACATTAAACATAAGAAACAGGGCTTCCCTGGTGGCGCAGTGGTTGAGAGTCCGCCTACCGATACAGGGGACACAGGTTCGTGCCCCGGTCTGGGAGGATCCCACATGCCACGGAGCGGCTGGGCCCACAAGCCATGGCCGCTGGGCCTGCGCGTCCGGAGACTGTGCTCCGCGACGGGAGAGGCCACAGCCGTGAGAGGCCCGCGTACCACAAAAAAAAAAAAAAAAAAAAGAGCAAGTACCACAGAGCTAGACTGCCTGGAGTGAAACCCTGGCTCCACCACCTACAGGATGTGTGTCCTTGGAGAACCTCCTATCTTCTCTGTGCCTCAGATTCATCATCTGAAAGGTTAGAATAATAGCATCTTCCTCACAGCATTGTTTTGAGGTTTAAATGAGTTAATACTTAAGGTAATATTTAAGTGCGCCAGGCATGAAGGGCCTAGAACAGTGCCTCGTACATGGTTATCATTAACTACAGTTAGTTTGCCTCCACAAACCTAAAATATATTTCAACAGTAGTTAGTCTCACCTTAAAAATTTAATTCAGTCTCTTTCCTTTAACTGCTATAGCTGCCTTTGGCTATTATTAATGAAAGCTCCTATAAGAATTAGTAAGATATCGCAGACAGCAGTCTCTTTAAGATTTTAAATTGTAACTTCACATGAGTGCTGGATCTAAAAGTACCAAAACTATTACCAAAGTTTAATGAAATAAAAATACTATGTCTTATTTCTAAACAAGCTAATAAGGTAATAGCTAGTTTTTCTTCTAAAAATATTAAAGGAAACTGTTATTAAGTATTTTTTATATATATATATATATATATATATATATATATTCATATTTATTTAATGTCATAACACAAATACCAAGACACCTTATAATTTTTTTTGAAGTTTTGAATTTTATTTTATTTATTATTTTATACAGCATGTTCTTATTAGTCATCCATTTTATACACATCAGTGTATACATGTCAATCCCAATCTCCCAATTCATCCCACCACCACCACCCCACACCACCACTTTCCCCCTTGGTCTCCATATGTTTGTTCTCTACATCTGTGTCTCAATTTCTGCTCTGCAAACCGGTTCATCTGTACCATTTTTCTATGTTCCACATATATGTGTTAATATACGATATTTGTTTTTCTCTTTCTGACTTACTTCACTCTGTATGACAGTCTCTAGATCCATCCATGTCTCTACAAATGACCCAATTTTGTTCCTTTTCATGACTGAGTAATATTCCAGCATATATATGTACCATATCTTCTTTATCCATTCATCTGTCAGTGAGCATTTAGGTTACTTCCATTGTAAATAGTGCTGCAATGAACATTGGGATGCATGTGTCTTTTTGAATTATGGTTTTCTCTGGGTATATGCCCAGTAGTGGGATTGCTGGGTCATATGGTAATTCTATATTTAGTTTTTTAAGGAACCTCCATACTGTTCTCAATAGTGGTTGTATCAATTTACATTCCCACCAACAGTGTAAGACGGTTCCCTTTTCTCCACACCCTCTCCAGCATTTGATGTTTGTAGATTTTCTGATGATGCCCATTCTAACTGGTATGAGGTGATACCTCATTGCAGTTTTGATTTGCATTTCTCTAATAATTAGTGATGTTGAGCAGCTTTTCATGTGCTTCTTGGCCACCTGTATGTCTTCTTTGGAGAAATATCTATTTAGGTCTTCTGCCCATTTTTGGATTGTGTTGTTTGTTTTTTTAATATTCAGCTGCATGAGCTGTTTACATATTTTGGAGATTAATCCTTTGTCCTTTGATTCGTTTGCAAATATTTTCTCGCATTCTGAGGGTTGTCATTTCGTCTTGTTTGTAGTTTCTTTTGCTGTGCAAAAGCTTTTAAGTTTCATTAGGTCCCATTTGTTTATTTTTGTTTTTATTTCCATTACTCTAGGAGGTGGTTCAAAAAAGGTCTTGCTGTGATTTATGTCAAAGAGTGTTCTTCCTATGTTTTCCTCTAAGAGTTTTATAGTGTCTAGACTTACATTTAGGTCATTAGTCCATTTCGAGTTTATTTTTGTGTATGGTGTTAGGGGGTGTTCTAATTTCATTCTTTTACATGTAGCTGTCCAGTTTTCCCAGCACCACTTATTGAAGAGACTGTCTTTTATCCATTGTATATCCTTGCATCCTTTGTCATAGATTAGTTGACCATAGGTGCATGGGTTTATCTCTGGGCTTTCTATCCTGTTCCACTGATCTGTATTTCTGTTTTTGTGCCAGTACCATGTTGTCTTGATTACTGTAGCTTTGTATTGTAGTATGAAGTCAGGGAGTCTGATTCCTCCAGCTCCATTTATTTCCCTCAAGACTGTTTTGGGTATTAGGGGTCTTTTGTGTCTCCACACAAATTTTAAGATTTTTTTGTTCTAGTTCTGTAAAAAATGCCATTGGTAATTTGATGGGGATTGCACTGAATCTGTAGATTGCTTTCGGTAGTATAGTCATATTCACAGTATTGATTCTTCCAATCCAAGAACATGGTATATCTCTCCATCTGTTGTATCATCTTTAATTTATTTCATCAGTGTCTTATAGTTTTCTGCATACAGGTCTTTTGTCTCCCTGGGTAGGTTTAGTCCTAGGTATTTTATTTTTTTTTATTGCAGTGATAAATGGGAGTGTTTCCTTAATTTCTCTTTGAGATTTCTCATCATTAGAGTATAGGAATTCCATAGATTTCTGTGAATTAATTTTGTATCCTGCAACTTTACCAAATTCATTGATTAGCTCTAGTAGCTTTCTGGCGGCATCTTTAGGATTCTCTATGTATAGTATCATGTCATCTGCAAACAGTGACAGTTTTACTTCTTCTTTTCCAATTTAGATTCCTTTTACTTATTTTTCTTCTCTGATTGCCATGGCTAGGACTTCCAAAACTATGTTCAATAATAGTGGCGAGAGTGAACATCCTTGTCTTGTTCCTGATCTTAGAGGAAATGCTTTCAGTTTTTCACCATCGAGAATGATGTTTGCTGTGGGTTTGTCATATATGGTCTTCATTATGTTGAGGTAGGCTCCCCTATGCCCACTTTCTCTAGAGTTTTTATCATAAATGGGTTTTGAATTTTGTCAAGCTCTTTTTCTGCATCTATTGAGATAATCATATGTTTTTTCTTCTTCAGTTTGTTAATATGGTATATCATCACATTGATTGATTTGCCTATATTGAAGAATCCTTGCATCCCTGGGATAAATCCCACTTGATCATGGTGTATGATCCGTTTAATGTGTTGTTAGATTCTGTTTGCTAGTATTTTGTTGAGTTTTTTTGCATCTATATTCATGAGTGATATTGGTCTGTTATTTTCTTTTTTTGCAGTATCTTTGTCTGGTTTTGGTATCAGGGTGATAGTGGCCTCGTAGAATGAGTTTGGGAGTGTTCCTTCCTCTGCAATTTTTTGGAAGAGTTTGAGAAGGATAGGTCTCAGCTCTTCTCTAAATGTTTGATAGAATTCACCTGTGAAGCCATCTGGTCCTACACTTTTGCTTGTTGGAAGATTTTTTTGTTTGTTTTGTTCTGTTTTGTTTTGTTTTGTTTTGTTTTGTGGTACGCAGGCCTCTCACTGTTGTGGCCTCCCCCACCGTGGAGCACAGGCTCTGGACGTGCAGGCCCAGCAGCCAGGGCCCATGGGCCCAGCTGCTCCGCAGCACGTGGGATCCTCCCAGACCGGTGCACGAACCCACGGCCCCTGCATCGGCAGGCGGACTCCCAACCACTGCGCCACCAGGGAAGCCCTGTTGGAAGAATTTTAATCACAGTTTCAATGTCATTACTTGTGATTGGTCACTTCATATTCTCTATTTCTTCTTGGTTCAGTCTTGGAAGTTTATACCTTTCTAAGAATTTGTCCATTTCTTCCACGTTGTCCATTTCATTTGCATAGAGTTGCTTGTAGTAGTCTCTTAGGATGCTTTGTATTTCTGCACTGTCTGTTGTAACTTCTCCTTTTTCATTTCTAATTTTATTGATTTGAGTCCTCGGCCTCTTTTTCTTGATGAGTCTGGCTAATGGTTTATCAATTTTGTTTATCTTCTCAAAGAACCAGCTTTTAGTTTTATTGATCTTTGCTATTGTTTCTTTTTTTCTATTTCATTTATTTCTGCTCTGATCTTTATGATTTGTTTCCTTCTACTAACTTTGGGTTTTGTTTGTTCTACTTTCTCTAGTTCCATTAGGAGTAAGGTTAGATTGTTTATTTGAGATGTTTGTTGTTCCTTGAGGTAGGATTGTATTGCTATAAACTTCCCTCTTAGAACTGCTTTTCCTGCATCTCATAGGTTTTAGGTGTTGTGTTGTCATTGTCATTTTTTTCTATGTATTTTTTTATTTCCTTTTTGATTTCTTCAGTGATCTCCTGGTTATTTAGTAACATATATTTTAGCCTCCATGTGTTTGTGTTTTTTACGTTTTTCTTCCCTGTAATTGATTTCTAATCTCATAGCATTGTGATCAGAAAAGATGCTTGATGTGATTTCAATTTTCTTAAATCTACTGAGGCTTGATTTATGACTCAAGATGTGACCTATCCTGGAGAATGTTCCATGTGCACTTGAGAAGAGTAATCTGCTGTTTTTGGATAGAATGTTCTATAAATATCAATTAAATCTAACTGGTCTATTGTGTCATTTAAAGCTTGTGTTTCCTTTTTAATTTTCTGTTTGGATGATCTGTCCATGGGTGTAAGTGAGGTGTTAAGGTCCTACACTATTATTATGTTAATGTTGATTTCCTCTTTTATAGTTGTTAGCAGTTGCCTTATGTATTGAGGTGCTCCTAAGTTGGATGCATATATATTTATAATTGTTATATCTTCTTCTTGGATTGATCCATTGATCATTATGTAGTGTCCTTCCTTGTCCCTTGTAACTTTCTTTATTTTAAAGTCTATTTTATCTGATATGCATTTTGCTACTCCAGCTTTCTTTTGATTTCCATTTGCATGGAATATCTTTTTCCATCCCCTCACTTTCCGTCTGTATGTGTCCCTAGGTCTGAAGTGGGTCTCCTGTAGACAGCATATATATGGGTCTTGTATTTGTATCCATTCAGTGAGCCTGTGTCTTTTGGTTGGAGCATTTAATCCATTCACGTTTAAGGTAATTATAGATATGTATGTTCCTATTACCATTTTCTCAATTGTAATGGGTTTGTTTTCGTAGTTCCTTTTCTTGTGTTTCCCACTTAGAGGAGCTCCTTTAGCATTTGTTGTTGGTTTGGTGGTGCTGTATTCTCTTAGCTTTTGCTTGTCTGTAAAGCTTTTGATTTCTCCATCGAATCCGAATGAGATCCTTGCCAGGTAGAGTAATCTTGGTTGTAGGTACTTCCCTTTCATCACTTTAAAAATGTCATGCCACTCCCTTCTGGCTTGTAGAGTTTCTGCTGTTAACATTATGGGAATTCTCTTGTCTGTTATTTGTCGTTTTTCCCTTGCTGCTTTCAATAATTTTTCTTTGTCTTTAATTTTTGCCAATTTGATTACTATGTGTCTCAGTGTGTTTCTCCTTGGGTTTATCCTGTATGGGACTCTCTGCACTTCCTGGACTTGGGTGGCTATTTCCTTTCCTATGTTATGGAAGTTTTCAACTATAATCTCTTCAAATATTTTCTCAAGTCCTTTCTCTCTCTCTTACCCTTTTGGGACCCCTATAATGTGAATGTTGTTGCATTTAATGTCGTCCCAGAAGTCTCTTAGGCTGTCTTCATTTCTTTTCATTCTTTTTTCTTTATTCTGCTCTGCAGCAGTGAATTCCACCATCTGTCTTCCAGGTCACTTATCTGTTCTTCTGCCTCAGTTATTCTGCTATTTGCTCCTTATAGTGTATTTTTCATTTCAGTTATTGTATTGTTCATCTCTGTTTGTTTGTTCTTTAATTCTTCTAGGTCTTTATTAAACATTTCTTGCATCTTCTCAATCTTTGCCTCCATTCTTTTTCCGAGGTCCTGGATCATCTTCACTATCATTATTCTGAATTATTTTTCTGGAAGTTTGCCTATCTCCACTTCATTTAGTTGTTTCTCTGGGGTTTTATCTTGTTCCTTCATCTGGTACATAGACCTCTCGCTTTTCATCTTTTCTATGTTTCTGTGAATATGTTTTTTGTTCCACAGGCTGCAGGATTGTAGTTCTTCTTGCTTCTGCTGTCTACCCTCTGGTGGATGAGGCTATCTAAGAGGCTTGTCGGTCACTGTTGTATTGAACAAACAAAACCGTTCTAACTTATACTGTCGCGAACAAATACCTAAATCTAAAAACACAAGATCTATATATTACCCCCTTGCCCCTTTCTAAAACAGCTTCAGAACACTTAGCATACTGTCTTTCCCATATTAATTATGTTTGGGGATATGTATGTGTATGTCTACTCAAAATTGTAAAACAAATCATTATAAATTGAAATTTCAGTTTGACATTAAAATAAAACACTGGAAGAAGAAGTATTTAAAACATCACCTTTGCCTATCATTGAAATATGCAGTATTGAGGCAGGAGACAGACTGGGCCCCAGGATGAGCAGCTGGAATTCATCCCCTGTGGACAGATACTCCAAGATGAAGAGGAAAAGAAGCTAAGCCCTGCCCAGATAAGAGATCACATATTTCTCATTCTTGAGGTCAAGGAGACCTTCCTGACTATACATGTGCAGAAAGGTTCCTTGAAGGTCAACAAGGGAGGGAACATCACCCTCTAGTAGGTGACATCAACCTACCCATAAGCCTCTTCACTAGAATCCATCTTGGCTAAGAGATGCATGTGCACACCAGGGAGGACCCTGAGATAAAACAAATATCCACTCAGAGATAGCAAAGAAAGATGATTGGCCAAAGGAAACCCAGAAGAAATGCCCCATATAAGTGATTCAAATTAACAGGAGGGCGCAACTCTCTCTGAGTCCACCCATGTGCCTAGTCACATGTAATAATTTCTCCTAATAAATGCTTTAATTATTTTCACTTTACTTGTTTCACTATTTTCCATCTTTGTGGGAACTCATTCCACAAGCCAAAGGGCCAGGGCCTTGTCACTGGCCACTGGTCTAGTGACTAGTATTCAGTGCTCTCACTGCTGCAGACTGACTTCAATCTCTGGCTGGGAACTGACATCCTGCTTCAAACTGCTTCAGGCTGAAGCCACCCTGAGATCAGTATCTCTACGAGTTCTGTTATAAGGCCAAGTTTTCATGGGGCTTTTCTTATTCCCAGAGGCTCCCTAAGTTCCATCAACCTACCCAAGCCTGGCCTCATTCTATGCCACAGCACTTATCTTGAATTTCAGTTTACTTGTAAACTTCTCTTCCATAGTACTTGGAATGGGTACCTACTGGGGTATCTTCCCAGCCTTCATGCTAATGGCTGGTCTTTTCTATAAGTGCTGCTTTCCATCAAGGGTGAGTCACCATCAGTTAGGCACTTACTTGATGACATCACCCCTGACCATAGCTTATTAACACAGAGATGTTCATCTGTTCCTTGTTGGAACAGTGATAGTTTTTATTCCTAAGGAGTTGGAACTGAAATGGAGGCTTTGATAATGGATGCACCCATACATATAAAGTCAGAATTTTGGGGTGTCACAGTTTCATCATGTGGTATGAAGAGCTGAGAGGAGTCTGTAAGGAAAAGATGGAAGCCAACACTGGGAAGAGTAAAGATGAAAAACACAGAGTGCAGGAATAGGCTTCTAATTCCCAGTTTCAGCCAGTTTCTGTGGTTTGTCTACTCATGATTTGGGGATCTGAGATACATCCTTTTCTTGCCAACAATATTCCCATTTTGTTAGTGTTGGAAGAGCCAAGGAGGAATTTTGAGAAAACCACACTCTTTGTAGTCCTAAAACATTTTCTGTGACTATAACCACGTCTGGCCTGGCACTACCCAAATAAAATCTGAGTTTTACCGTAATGGCCAACAGACATGGATACAGGATCAAAATAACAATCCTTAATACCAAAGTATTTAAGATTTGCAAAAGGAACATCCATACATGGGTAATCATCAAGATAAATATCAATAGTTAAAAAACAATTTGTTTAATCAAAGTCTCGAGCAGCAGTTTATTAAAATTATAGATAAAAACTCTGCAAAATCCTTGCACTATCAAAAATACTGCTCACTTTTCAGGTCATTCAAACCCTTTAATTTCATCTTTGAGCACAGTGATGATTGCCAGATTTAGGAAATAAATATGCAGGACTCAACGTTTAATTTCAGATTACAAATACTAATTTTTAGTGTAAATATGTCCCATACAATATTGGAGACATATATATATATATATATATATATATATGTATATACTAAAAAGTTCTTTATTCTTTATCTAAAATTCAAATTTAACTAGGTATCCTGTATTTAATCTGGCAACCCTAAGTACAGTAAGTAATGTGCAATCATAGGCATAGGAGGAAGAACTTTATTCTTTCAATATACATTTTAAGTGGGTAGACTAGTCACTAGGCAGTTAAATCAGCCAAGATGCAAAATGGCAACTTCTATCAAAATGTTCTTTCAGTGAATTGCACTGATGTGCAATACGTAGATGTGTTACTGTTCTCTTTTGAGGTGCAATTCTTTTTTTGTAGGGAGAGTAGGGGAAATGGGAAGACATTATACATGTTAAATTTAGTAAAATTTACCTTTTTATTTCTGGTATTAATAGCAATACAAAAGCCATTATTTTAAAAGTAGACTCATTATTTTGAGAAGCACGGTAGCATGGTAAAAAGAGAAGAGCAGAGATAAAAAGAAAAAAGAAAAAGAAAAAGAAATACAAGATAGGGTGATTTTTTTTTTTCCTAGCTGTCTGTTTGCTTGATAAATCCACATTGGATTAACTCCAAAGCAAATTTAATCATTTGGGCAGAAATTGGTAATAGTGGCTGAAAAAAATAGAATTTAACCAGTAAGTAGTCACAACAATTGATACTGTTTCTGATTAGAAAAAAAAAAACTTGGTTATACTGAGATTTATACCATACTCCAAAAGACTTGGTCTTGTTTTTTACCCTCTAAAAATTCCTCTCTTCCCCTGCTCCTCCCCACCTTCCACAAAAGAAAATAGCTTACAAGCATAAAATGTGAAAAATAATGTATTCAGGAGGCTTGGCTCAAAAACAGCAGCCAGGAAAGGAAGAAAGTCTATTCTACTGGCTGGGATTTTGGTCTCTTGTTGAAACAGGTAGTGTGGAGTAGTGATGGGTGGAAATGTCGTTTATAAAACTCCTCTTAATAAGAACCACTGCTATAGCAGTTCATCGAGTGTCATTTAGTATGCTAAGTTGTGTTTCAGAGAACACCATTCATCTATCTGAATCCATGTAATAACAAACTATGATACTGAGGAATATTAATTAATTCAAGATAAATAAGATCACCACACTTTGAACTCAAGAATGATGTATATACAACAATAACATCATTCAAATTTGAACATAACATACATCATCACAAACATTCTGCTAATAAGGCAATACATTCTCAGAAATAAGTAAGGATTTTTTTCTAAATTGAGACTGAAGCTCCATAAAGGAAAATTCCAGCATCATGATTTGCTCTCACTCAGTATGTATGGAAATTCTCCTTGTGGTAGCTCTTGGAAAGATCATCTTTTTTTTATGATTAGAACAGGGAATACAGGTATCTTGCTGACTAAATTGCTCTTTCTGATGTCTGATGTACCCACCCATTATGTCAGACTCTCCAGTACTAATATGTAGGTCCCTTTAAACCAGTAGGTTACACATCAAACTTCAGGTTTGAAGCTCTGGAAGATTCTCTAGGATCACAGGTTAAAATCTCACCAGGTCCAACGCAACCTTTCATTCTTCCAGAAGGGATAAATCAACCAGCACGTACTTCACTGTGTTAGGGTGTTTCAGATGAGAACTTATAAACTTAGACTCCTTTGCTTTGTAATGACATTAAAGATCTCATGGGGTGTTTGTTCTAAGGTTTGGAGACCGTCCTAAAACCTTGAGTAATTTTTGCTCATACTTGAAGTCTGCACTATGAGAGGCTTGAACATTCTTACATGTTATTAAGGTTTTGTGTACCCTATTAAGTCATAAAAATTAAATTCACTTTTAGCAAGCACTTGCAGAATTAACATTATCTGGAACTAGGGATCATCGTGTACCTGGTGTGATTTGAATATCACTGTAGTCCTGTTCTCATCTATTGTGTGTCGCATGAGTTTTATATATCCTTCAGCAAAATAGCATGACAATTTGGCCAATGTCTGTGTTTTTAATAAGCCACAGTCTGTTGGTGTGAAACGCAGTTGTAGAGTCACTGCATATAACACATTTAAAGCCTCTGGTGACTTCTTTTTGTCCAAGTCCCCAAAGACTTTTTGAAGACTTTAATAAAGTCACTATCATGGCCCTGTGTCTGATCGAGTCTGCCTGGATTACCCCCTGCACTGCACTATATTATAAACATTTATCTTTTGATTTCAATTCTTTTCATGACTTTTTTTTTACTTTATTGCTTTTAAACTGCCATTTCCCCCATTGTTTATGATTAGTTGATCTGTCTTTCTGGCAAACAAATAAACAAGGAGGAAAGTGAAGGAGCAGTCAGTGAATGTGTGAAGATGGAAAAAGGAAACAAATTCCCATAATCAGCATTCAGATGTTGCCTTTGATGATTTGAGTTCAGAGTTCTTTTTAGAAATCTCTGAGTGCTATCTGTAATACTTTGTGTCACACGTTTTTTGCTTCATTTTTTTTTCCTGTTTGATTGAAAGCCACTTAGAGGGTTCATTTTCATCCCATTGTGAAGCCTGATCCTCTAAGATCATTCCATCAGAAAAATGTCCACACACCCGCTCACAAATCTCCATAGGGTGTCCTGGTAAAAACACACAAAGAATTGTGGGAAGGTATAGAAAAGAAACTCATATTTACAACCTACATGAAATTACCTGGCAAAATTTATTTTATAGGTAAAAAACCAAACATCCCATCTCTAAAATATCTGAATAATTCCTCCTGGAAAGTCTTTGACAAATCCCAAATGGAGAAGCTTCTTCCATTCTATTCATTTCCTCTCATACATTTGCAGCCCCGTGGAAACACCTCCTCTTTCCCTTCACATATCATCATAATTAATTCCATAAGCTTCTTCCAGCTTGAGAATTTAATTTTTATTTTAATAGAAGTTAATAGCTTTGTAATAGAGCAAATGCAGGGTGTAGCTCCTATGAATGGAGATGCCACATTTTTATGTACCAAAATGAATCTCCCGTTTCTGTGTTTAGTATGACCTATGTTCTCTCTCAGAAATTTTAATGTCATCTCATTCATCACTCAGCTTGCTTAGTCTCCTTTGTCTATCTTGTTCATTTTTTCCCCAAATCACTTGCTGATAGAGCTTAATTATTACTATAGTGTTAGCCCTGCTTTAGGTTTATATTTTCTTTGAAAAATAGTCTGATTGAGATGGTTAAATAATATATTGTTGTGATTTCATTTAAATGTTGGGTTCTAAGTAAATATAGTGCATTGTAGCATTTTAGAGCTCTATCATATGAATAAACATCAAACACATACACACACACACACACACATACACACACACTTCATCCTAATTCAATGTCAAGCATACAGCCAACAAATATTTGTTGAATAAATGAAATTACATATTAACCAATTCAGAGGCATTTCTACATATGTATTAACATATTTGAATTTTTATAATCAAAAAAATGTTTGTCATCAGTTTGATGAGTTAAAACAATACATGGTAAAATTCCAGTTACCTAATTCTCAGTGACTAGAGCATTTTGTGCCTTTCAATTCAGTCTCTTGAAGTTCACAGTAGCTTCAAGGTGAACTCTCTCTCCCATTAAAAAATACCATTTATATGTTCATTTAACAAATAGATGTTAAGACCTGCATGATATAAAACCTTGCAATGCACAAAAAAATTATGTACATTTTTTTAAATTAATAATTCTATAATAATTGAGTAGTGGAGAGATCAGATTTGAAGGACTCTGAATGAATATAAAGCCTTAAGGCTTTGTTTAAAAGAAAACTAAAGCAGATAATTTCAGTGTCCTGTCCATAAACTCCTGTAATCTACTGTTTCTGTGTCTCTGGGATTCATTTCCAACTGTGAGAACATGCTATTCTTTGCCTGACGGTTTTCTTGGGCCATTGGTGCCTCCTGTGTGTGTGTGTGTGTGTGTGTGTGTGTGTGTATGGTGTAGGAAAGGTGCAGGACAGAAGTGCCAGGGGATTAATAAGCCATGAACAATTCTGGAAGCCCAAGCCATACTCACCAATGACTGAAGGGCACTGGAGGAAAATTGAGGCGGTAGATGACTATCCGTGCTGGCTCAGACTTTATGCAGGATAAGTCTGAGACACATACCCCACACTGCACCATAGTTGCCCAGTGGGGTTAAGCTTTCCAGGGATAACACCTTTGATTGGCTTCTCTCCCTCCTCTGTATTACTTTTTCACTCCTCTCTAGTGTTTCCTGATATCGCTCAAACAAATAAACTACTTGAACTTGAACCCTAGTCTCAGGATCTGCTTCTGAAGGGTAAATGAAGACAGCTGATACTGAAAGTAGTCCTAGGAAGCCAGTTCTTTTTTTTTTTTTCTTTTTTTTTATAGGAAGGCAGTTCTTAGAATGTGATTCTGGAATTGGATCCTTCACTGGCTGTGTGAGATAAGGACATCATTGCCATTAATGAGTGGAATGATGTTTATGCCTGGCATGTTATAGCACAGAAATATTAGACTCCCACCTGTGGTGGGATGAGATTCAGATAGAAGAGAATGCTCTGTTTAGTGCATTTTAGAGACATAGGGAAAATGACAATTATAAAAACTCTGGAGGAGTTGGTTTTTGCTACCTGCCATAAGAGCTTGGAAGGAAGTAAATGATAAGCTCAGATAAGCCAGCTATCAGCCTAAAGCATGGTATGAAATCCAAAAATGTATGACTGCCCTTAAAGACACCCAAATTCTTGTTGTTGCAGGAGAGACTCTTCTGAAAATCATGACCGTGATTTGATTAGCAGAGTAGTAGAATTAAAAAAAAAAAAAGAAAACCCAACCAAGCAACCAACCAGACAAAAAAACAAAGACCCAGCAAGCTTCCTGTGCTCGGCTAGGGTGCTGGAAAGGACCCTAAGGCCTCAATGGAGATATCTGGGTCAACACAGATGAAAATGTGTTGACACGCATGCCTTACTTGCTAACAGAGAGCAGCTTCCCCTCACTTGGAGGCCACATAGAGGTTGCATTTGAGACTATTGCCTCATAGGATCATGCCTGACTTCCTCAAGATCTGTGCCCTGCTGCCTTCACTGCATTTAGACCAGTAACTAAAGACAAGTTTCAGCATAGCCCCATTGGAAAATACTATCTGTATTATGGGAAGAAGTGTGTTATTCAATAAAAGAGCTAAAGGATCTGGCCAATATGTTGCAAATGGCACTGTAATATGCTTGAAAATGGACCTTGAGGTTCTGGACTAGAAATGGGGAGTGAAGTATAAGTCTGGATGAGAGATATTTATTGATATAAGGACACTGTCCTGTGATACGGGATTTAATGTCTTGGCCAGGACACCTGGGATTGGGGGGTGGGGTTGGTGCTAACATGAAGCTTAGATAAAAATGATGGCCTACAGTAACAGAGGTGAATATACCTGGCTGCCTTGACCAGTATCGAGGAAGGATTTAAAAGGCTCTGAGAGATGCAGTGTGAAATAATGGATTTATTGTATTAGACCTGAGAACACATCTGCTACGTATATTCCCTGGATAGTCCCAGACTACACTCCCTTCACTAAGGCAATAAGAAATATGCAAGTGAGGGGGCATCCACTTGGCTGAGAATCTCAGTAGTAGCGGTCTTATAAAGGCAAGAGTGGACTATAAGAGGTGCTGCTATGGGTTCTCTAAAGTCAGTGGGGATAGTGGGATTCCAGAACAGCAGAAACCAGGTAAATCATTTAGCCATCAGAGGCATGGGAGGTGTAAGTTAAAGGAAAAAATGGCTGCAAAAGCATCCTACCGGCTTTTAAACATAGAACAGGGTCCACTGCATAATTTGTAGGGCCCAGTGTAATGTGAAAATTCTGGCTCCCTGTTCAAAATTATTAAAGTTTTTAAGTGGCAACAGGAGAGTATTTAAACCAATATGGAACCCTTCTGAGCATGGGTCCCTCTTCCATTGCACATCCACGAAGCCAGCCCTGATACAGGGATCTATGGTAATGATAATAGGCCACAGTGTTCCTAGGGCTAACACAGATGGGAAGTCAACAAAGATACTGTTTGACTTACGTAAACAAAAATATAGCAAGAATAGGTAAGATAAGGCTGGTATTCACTGCCACAATGAAAAAATCATAATCCCTCACTAAACAGACTTGAGTCAATTCTCAGACCAAGAACACTCAGCTCCAGGTCCTGTAGAGCCAAGACTCTGCAAAGCCACAGGCTAAGTGGAGACTGACTGATAACTCAGGTTGGAGTCCTGACATTTTGAATTTGGAGCCTTGGAAGTGGGTGAGGGTGATTAAAATACCAGGACAAATTGTGTGGAAGGAGAAGAGACTATAATTAGTGATGGTGCAAGGAGTCTGCTGTCTGTGGATGGTGGTTTCTGACGCATCTCAAGATTAATTTATGTCCCATTATGAATCGACTTGGAAAGCCACTTTTGAATCATCACCATTTTGTAAACTCTGCAACTGAGGCCTCATATTGCTTAAATAATAAGTGAAGAATGGATGGCACATCTTTCTGATTTCTTGTATAGTTTTACAAGTTGATGGAGGGAAATGAGGTCCACCCTCTCTCCCCCCATCTAAATGAGCCCCAGGACAAATGACAGAGTCCCTTCTTGGTCTAGCTCCTGCCTCCCTTTCCAGTCTTTCTTTGTACGTACGCTTTACCTACCACTCATACGCAGTACAGCAGCAATACTGAATGTCTTCCATCCTTGTGTTACTCCTTCTCTCTTCTCCTGATCTTCCAGACATGCCATTCCTTCCTTTTGGAATACTCCTTCTCTCTGTCCACTCCACTTCCCGTTTCCACCTACTGCTTAGCCAATACTCACTGCTTAGTTCTCAAATTGAAAGCTTATATCCACAGGCTAGCTTAGATTAATTTAGGTCTTATCCACCACTTTATCCCAGGCTCACATGCTTGACTCGTACTTATTTTCGATAAAAGATAATAAATGTTCTGTATTTTGATTTTTTCTTCCATTTGAATAGATTTAATTCCAAATTTCATTTTAAACATCTTTTATTTCATCCTTTATAGAAGCCTATTTTGAGAAATTATTTTGGGAAATAAAAGGAATCTTAGTACCACCTTTGGTTTACTAAAGATCTTTATCTTCCAACTATTATAATTCTTTGTTCATTCTTTCTGCCTAAATTAAAAATAGGCCTTAAATGCAGAAAAGGCAAAGCATCATAGGAAAGCTTAACTTCTTATTTCTTTACAAGATTTTATTGACTAGTAATATTTATAATTCTTATGGAACTGTTACTTATTAACCACTTGTAACTCCGTAAGCCCATCTCATTTGTTCCAAAGGAAGAAAAAGGGGCTGAGGAAAAAATCTGGAAGATGAATTTTCTTTCCAGTATATTTCTTGAAAATATTACAAACCACTGGGGTTGGGAACTAAAATCTCTAGCTCTGTGTTTCGACTTAATATCAGAATCTTTCCTTTAGCCTATTAACTCAGTGTAATTAGTCAAGACAGCAGGAGTTTAGGATGAAGAAAGTTTGTGTGTATGTGTTTGTGTGTGTGTGTGTGTGTGTGTGTGTGTGTGTGTGATTTTCAAATGTGTGTGCACAAGTGTTTTCTATGTGCACTTTTCTTGTGATAGTGGATTTGGGACATACATGCATTTTTGGTAATACAGAGAGGTATAAAAGATTTCTACTGAGGGGATGTCTTTGCATTTTTTTCTGCATTACTAGTACCCTCCAGCAGTAATTTCTAAATTGTGCCTTCTTCTGAACGTGATGGCTAGGAATGCCCCTGTTTGGAAATCATTATACAAGCCTCTGTATGATGCTTACTCATCTGGAAAATGGAGAAAAACTGGATAACAAATGTGACCAAAAAAAAAAAAATCACTCAAAGTAAAAATTTAAATTAAAGTGGCCAGCCATTCCCAGGGTTCACCACAGACAAGGAATCATATGCGAAGGATGTTCACCCTTATGCTCTGGTCACTGGCTTAAGTGAATTTGGGCAATTCACTTAACCTCTCCATGCCCCCATTTCCTTCTTCTGGCATCCTATGACACTGGTAGTGAATTTCCTTGCAGTAATGTGACAATTACCCGATTAGTGACTATTAAACCCTGTGAAGATAGAATGCCAGGAAATGCTTAATAAAATGATAAATAAGGAAAAAATGGACAGTAAAGGGCCTGTAGCCACAGCTGGAAAAATTATTAAAGGTTACTTTGAGAGGAACAATGAGAGATGTCTCCTAACACTGTCTAATTGCTGACTGCCTGATCTTATAACTCAGAGCTTGGCCTAAGCTTTTATGGTGCGTGACAACTGGGTCTTCCACACCTGCTTCATGGAGAGGCTGCCACCCTAGCCAAGTTCCCAATCACAGCAGCATCTGAACTTTCCCCCTGAGACTCACTTTCATTTCATAGACACCTCTTGTTAAAAAAACTAGACTTTTTTTTTTTTTGGCAAAGACAGAACACTAAGTCATTTCTTTCCCCTCCAGAGCAAACTTCCCCTCTTTTCTCTCTAGAATGGTTTTACTTCTGTCGTTCCCTGTAGTTCAAAGGCAGAAAGAGAAAATAATGGGATTTGGTTGAAGGGTTATAATCCTAAGAATTCCAAAACTTTTCATCCAAGGGCCATTTCTAAAGAGAGCTTTTATCCATTTGTAATTTCAGCTGAGAGCTATTCAGCCTGACTCGGGAGGCACCACATAAAGGCTTTAATATTCACTGGTCTGCCACTGTCCCTTTGCAAGGGCAGAGACAGAGCCTCTGTGTGGTGCTTCTCAGCCTATTTGTGAGAGCATTCATTTGAGAGAGGAAGAGCCTGGAGCTAAACTGGGAGGAATTGAAGGCTGTTTCCTTGACCAAATCTACTGTCAGAGTAGGGACTTCCCCATCTCTACCCACTGAAGGAGGCCTTAACATTTATTACTAGTCAGGCTCAGCTAGGCAGGTATATTATTGAAGTAGGCTTATTTTCATCTAGGAAGGCAGCATGACAATAAGGAAGAGGAGATGGTGCTTTGTGACCCAAATGTCAGAAGGGATGTGAGCACACAATACATACACACATATGCATACACACATATACGTACATACACACACACACACACACACACACACATACACACACACACACACACACACTCATGCTTCACCACCTCATCTTTTCCGGTTTCAAGGAAACAATGAGATGAATCTCTTTTCTACGGAAGAACCTGAATGTGTCTACAGAGGTTGGACATGTGCTCTTGTCTATAGTCCATACCTCTGCCTTCCTGGCTATAACCTGGAGTCTGCCAGCCATTATTCAGAATGAAAAGGGAAGCTCTGAGCATTTTTTCCCATTAGAGTAGGAAAATAATATAGAACAGTAACTTTTAGAAATACCCCTGTAGTATCTAATGATTGCCTTAGGAGGGGATAAGAATAATTTATTTCCGTGCAGTCCCAAGTCCTTAGGATTGAGCAATGAGTCCTCCCCAAGTACTTAGAGAACAGGGAAATAAGGTTGCCCTGTGAGAATTAAATGACTTGAAAACAACGCTTAGCAAAATGTTTTCTAGTTCCATGGGAACATACTAGAATATCACTTCATTAGTGAAATGGTCACATCTGCAGTCAGCATACGTCATGTAAAAGGAGCAGCCATGTAGCAAGTTGTCTTCAGAGGATTCAGCTGCCTGCAAAATCCAGGGGACAGAAAGAGAGACCAGGAGGTCGTGAGTTCCCGATCACCAAGCCTCATAAGGTCTGGATGAACCATCCTCAAGACCTTTGGCCACATTCTGTTCTAATTGTGCAGTTACTAAGCAGCCCATTGATTTAATACTTCATCTTACCCGATACTTACATATGGAAAAAAACTCCTGAGTAGGAGATATAAACACCTTATTCACCAGAGAGCAATATTCCCTATTTACAAATTAATTACTTGGCTATCTAGTTCACCTATTAGTTTCAAATTAGTTCTGATAAGTTTGTCTCTAAGAGTCTAATTATTTATGTGTTTACTTTTAAAATTTGGCTTTCATACCTGTAAGACCAAGTGAATTCACTAAGGTAATGCCACCCAGGGAGGAATCTTGGAGGTCAGCCACTGCATCCTGGTGATTGTTCCTACATGAATGTTTTCTCCCATTTAAATTTCAATAATTCCTAGTTTATACAGGTATGGTAAAGAATCTCTAGAAATTGAAATAATTATCATGTTTCCCTAACGTATGAAGCTGATATTGTTGTTTATAAAATTGAGTCTTTTCCTCTGGAATGCACATTTTTTTCACTTAGGAATCTGGTTCCTAGCAATGTGCAGACTGATAACACCTGGTAATTCCCATAGTTAAAGGGCATGAGGAAAAACCAACTCCATTTTAACCAAGTTTGAGTGATTAGGACATAAAGCAGGAATTGATTTGTTCTAAATTCTTTCCTATCAAAACACACTCCCTTCAAGTATCCATTCCATATTATTTTCCAAATTCCCACTATGTGCCGGCCATTTGCTGGTCTTTGAAGATACACTGGTGAACAAGGCAAACCCTCACAGAATTTGTGGTTCAGTAGAAGAGGTAAACATTAGGACAAACATTCCCAAGACAATCCATTGATAGGGACTGCAAGGGTGTTAAGTTCCAGGAAGAACACAAACAACATATAGCATTGAATGTAGCGGGGTTTATCAAGAATAGATTCTCTGACAAAGTAGCATTTAGGCTTGGCCTTAAAGGGTAAGTAGGAACCCATTAGGGGATGACATTGAGGAAGAGCAACCAAACATAGAAAAAAAGAATGAACAGAAATCTTGACGTCAAAAGGAAATGAGTATGTTCCACGAACTTGAAGGATGCCAGAGTAGCTGAAAATGAGAACTGTGAGGTGAGAATGAAGGTTTAATGCAATCTGCCTGCATAGCATCCCAGTTTCCATTGTGGATTTTATTTATTCTTCTAGCAACTACCCATTGAGGGCCTACTTTGAACCAAGAACTAACTGTTCCAGGTATTCGCCATATATCAGGGTACAATCTCCTTGGGAGGGAGGCAAACAATAAACACATTTCTAGTATGTCAAAGGTGGTTAATATTGTGAAGAATAATAAAACAGACAAGGGAAACGGAAGCATGAGGGTTGATGTTTGGGGACTATTTACATAAGGTTTTGAGGGATGGCCTAACTGATAAGTTGGTGTTTGAGCAGGCGAGTGCCAT
The DNA here is from genome assembly GCF_003676395.1 of Aethalodelphis obliquidens. NCBI lineage: Eukaryota > Metazoa > Chordata > Mammalia > Artiodactyla > Delphinidae > Aethalodelphis > Aethalodelphis obliquidens. The sequence continues at coordinate 19,208,706 of NW_020837957.1, read as the reverse complement.
GATTTAATTCCCATTTAAACAGCTCACTTGGGTTTTGTGTTGAGCAAGATGATGAGGTGTGGGGTGGGGGAGGGAAAGAACACAGCAAGAAAACCACTTAGGAAGCTATTATCTTCAACTTGAAAGTAATGGGGAATAATTAAAGAGTTTTAAGTCAGGGAGTTATACTTCGTTAAAATATCATGATACATATTCTAATTATAAACCTCAGTTTAACAATTAATTAAAAATACAAATACCTTAGTAAATTTAAGTACTGTCCTATCTTAAACTAATAATTAATTACTGCTAAATTTCACTTTGATTTTTCCATTTACCTTTTTTCTTTTTTAGTTTCCTCTAACTTGCAGTCATTTGTCCTGGATGCATTTTCCAGCTCTTTTCTGGTGTTGGCATAAACTGGACTAATTCTAGCTCTAATAGCCCTACTAAGAAAACATTTGGTCTGCTTTTTTCCAGTCTCAATAAATCCCTTGGATCCCTAAGGCTTCCTTGTGTAACAGATAACTGCTGCACTGGAGTACAAGAAAAATCCGACTCATCAATACTGTCAAGAATTCTAATATCACTCATTCTGGGATTTCTTGCTCCCTCTGCTGGATTGTACAAAATTCCCAGAGTCATGGTGCTGCCAGAGAATGGAGAAATTTCCCTTCCATTCTCTCCGCAAGTTGTGTGGCTCCTTCCTGAGCTCCCACGGGCAGTTTGAATGGAGATGACACCGCTGATGGCATTTAGTTGCTCAACGGCAAACTCACTCATGAGAACACAGCTCAGCAACCAAAGCTTTGGCCCTTTAGTGTTGGTTGCTGCTGCCCTCGCATCTGATATCCTGCTAATTCACAGCTGCTGTGTGAAAGAGAATTTTTAGCCATGGACTCTCTCAGAAACTAGCAAATTGTAGTCTTCATTTCCAGAGAACCCACAGTCCAGTCTTCCAGGTGTCAGATTCAGATTCTCAGAAACTAAACATCTGGAAAGTCATGTGAGTACCTCTGGAATTAGATACCCCTCGACTAACCAGACCACAGCATCTGGCCTGTTCTCAAAGACAAGTATAATAATGACTCTGTATATGTGTAGAACTCCTTTCGTTTCAGTTTTCTACTAAACTAGCTAATAAGCTTTGCAAAGGATATGGACAGCATATACATGGACACTCCCCATACCCTCCAGTGACATCTAAACTGCGCACAGTGGTTTGCCTGAAATCTGGTGGTCAGCGCAGCCCACACTAAGTGAAGATTCAGCTAGGTTCAAGGATTCAGGACTTGAGCTAACTGCCTCTCTTACCACAAGGCAGGCAAAGAAGACATGTCAAGACCTAAATATCTCTTTAGTACCATAATAAGGAAATTCTTGTCCTGTATTTACTTCTGTGTTCTCTTTCTTAAAGAGTAGTCAAATTTACAAAATAGTCCTGGCCCCATCTCCCAACCCCAGACAGCATCACCCCTTCCTTCTCCAACTGCTAACAAAGAAGGAAGAGCATTCTAAAACAGAAGGGAAAATAAACCCCACACACAAATTAATATCTCCATAATTTACCATGTATCATTAGTATAAGTATAAAATGATTTCTGGTTCATGACATCTCTTTCCTTCCTTCTTCCCTTCCAGCTAATATGAAAGAACAGAGGCTATTTTACCCACCATACATTCCTGAAGATTTTAAGTTGCCTGGCGTACTAGGTCTGTGAGGTACCCTCTCAATTCTCATTTCCAGTTGAGACAAAGCTTTTCTCGGCAACTCTTTATATTCTTTCCACCACCAACTCTTCTGATTAACATCTAATCTCATAAATTTATTGTTATACATAATTTTGTTGATTGCCAACCATTTTAGATCTGGGTCACCATAAAATACTGATGAAAGTTTATGCCTTTTAATTTTCAGGACATAAATTGTTAAACATTTCGGCTGATGTATTTTTAGAAAAGAACGTGCAAAGACCTTTTCTCAGAAACCAACAAAGTCCCTTCAGTCCACTCAGGAAAAGGAACTATAGGCTACACTAAGTGGGGGATGATAAAGAACATATCATTTGAGAGGGAGTGGGGAGGGCTTCACTCATGAGATGATTACATTTCAAATATCTACCACTAATACTAGTTATAACTGTAGCTTCAACTTCTAGTCAGCCTCTGTCTTGGTGGGGCTTCTTAGTTTTCGTAAGCAAACATCAAGCTTACCTCAGTTTGACTGACTCTTATAGGTATGGCTCTGCTGTCCATTAGTTTAAAAATAGCTACACTCCAAGTATTGGTTCTATTTGATGCTCTATATTTATACTTGATTGTGAAAACTATTTGTGATAGATTAGCTGAACAATATGAAATCTTTCTTTACTCTGTTCTAATTTTATCCTTGGATCATTTGGGACTGCTGTTGAACTGCTACTATGAAACTGTGCCTTAGTATCATGGCAGTTTGAAGAACTGGCATTGAAGGATGTTTATGAGTAAATATCTTCACCCTACATTAATTGTAAGGAGATTGTTGAGGGCAGCTTTTCCCTTAACACACACTCTCCTTTTATGAGGCTCTATCAGGGACATTTTTATTGTCAGGTTTCAATAAGAAAAAAGATTGCCTCTCTGTTGTTCTTTTTTTTTTTTTTAACAAACTCTAACTGAATTTTTATGACATGCTGAACACTGACAGGTGTAAGCATACACTGATGAACACAAAGAGATGTGGTCCCTAAACTCAAGGAACTTAGAGTTTAATAAATGAGACAGGTGTGAAATATACTAACCTATAAAAAATGTTGAAATGAAGCTGTAATGTGTTCTGTGAAGAACACAACTGTGCCATTTTCAGGGCACAGAATAAGGACTTGACCCATTTGTGAGGTCAGAGAAGAAATGAAAGGGGAGATGGGAAGTCATTGAAGATTTTCAGCATGTTGGGAAAGCTTGATATGACTAAATTTATGTTCTGAAAAGAACACACAGCTGCAGTGTGTTTCCCTTTTGGAACAGGCTCCTAGGAAGCACAGACCAAATTTCCAGCCCATTTTTCCCCAAGTCTGTAACACATGATGACATTGGTTTCAGTCACTAACTTTATCCCTGACTCAATATTACTCTTCCTTCTCTTGATTTCCCTTTATCTTATTTTTCTTTTTTAGCAAATTTTATTTTATTTTTCTGTACATATTTATAATTCATATAATTTTTGGGGGGATATAGAGGTAAGATACTAATAATAAACAAATGAAAGAGAATATGTTCTAGTTCTGAAAACGTTGACAATCGATTTGAAGAATTAGTGAAAGAGTATGGAAGAAATGGCTCTGAAAAATACAAAAGACAGGTAAGAGAATAGGACTTGATAGATCATTTCACAGATAAGAGAATGTAATTTTTAAGCAAAGTTGATTTGAACCAGTCAGCAGCCTTGGGATCTCAAGCAAACCCTGTGTCTTTTTCAATATAGATACACTTTTATCTCTTTCTCTTTTGTTTCTGTTAATCTTGGGTCTCTTGTTCTTTTACTTTCTAAATTGCTTGCTGTTAGGCAATAAACTCAGCAAAGAAAGAGAACTTGCTTTTATTTATTTATTTTTCTTTAACCCTTCCCCCTACCCACACCCCTCTTAGCATTCAAAAGCGTTCATTCTTTCTCATAGTTTACATTTGTTATTGGTAGGGTTGGTCCCTGGGTTTCCAAGCATTGGCATGTAAAATTGATAATTGCAATTAGTATTTCTTCTCTGTTTTCCCTCTACTCCCTTCCCTTTCAATAGTTAAGAGAAAAAAGAGTATCTTTTGGCTGTGAAAGAGCCAATGTTCCTATATAAAATGCTGATGAACCCTGCCACCAGCTTACACAAAAAATGAGTAGAGGGGCTTTCCTGGTGGTGCAGTGGTTGAGAGTCCGCCTGCCAAGGCAGGGGACGCGGGTTCGTGCCCCGGTCCAGGAACATCCCACATGCCGCGGAGCGGCTGGGCCCGTGGGCCATGGCCGCTGAGCCTGCGTGTCCGGAGCCTGTGCTCCGCAACCGGAGAGGCCACAACAGTGAGAGGCCCGCGTACCGAAAAA